>NW_018397288.1:728406-728620 GCF_002168275.2 Theobroma umbraticum
CCAGATGATTTAAACGATATATGCAACTATGTGTGGAATAAACATTCAAGCAGGTAGTTTAATAGATTTTGCATAGTTTTTTTTTTTTAATAAAAAGTGCTGATTAAATATTTCTTAACGTGGTGAAGAGAATTTGTTGATTTCATTGATACATATGCAATTAGGACTGAAATGATGACATTGGAACCAATTTTCCCTGTAGAAATTCTCTTGT
>NW_018397288.1:728630-728711 GCF_002168275.2 Theobroma umbraticum
GGTAAAGAATTGGATTCTCCTTTGAGGTATTCAATATCAAAGTCAAATATGCTTAAAATTGCTTGCCATCTGGCAAATATT
>NW_018397288.1:728811-730409 GCF_002168275.2 Theobroma umbraticum
CATAATGAAATCCAAGTGCAATATTATTAAAATCTGTATTGGACCAGGCCACTATAAAACATAAAAATAAATGTTCAACAAATTTATATTACCATTTCATAATTTTGTATGGAACTCGTGTATGGCTAGAGACCTCATTAGATTAAATCTTTATAGTCAGTTGCTGGATTGCGTAAGATACAATCCTATTGCAATACAAAAACAATTATACATATTGCTAGCATACATAATCAATGTTAAATTACGTAATCAAAATAACTGAAAAAATTATAATATTTTGATAAAAATATTAATGAAATTGATATCTTATCGAAACAAAATATAGCATATACCATCTTGTCCAAGAGTTTGATTCTTCCTTGGCGTTTAGCATGCACGTATAACCCATCATATTAATTACCTTCAACCATTTTTTTTGGGTCAAAAATTGAGAAAAACTGTAAACATACCCATATATATATATATATTAAACTATGATGAATAATTCAACTTACTGTATCATCAAGCAACTTCCTTCGTTCGAACGTTATCATCCCAGTCTTAATTGCATATGTATCAATGAAATCAATAATTTTCTCCTTACTATGTTAAGAAATAGTTAATCAGCACTTTTTATTTAAAAAAAACAAACTATGCAAAATCTATTAAAACTACCTGTTTGAATGTTTATTCCACACATAGTTGCATATATCGTTTAAATCATCTGGTAGTTTATAAGGTGATGAAACACTTGGACTCTGTGGACAAACCTTTAAAATAATATAAATTTCATTACAGCATTAGCATACAAAAAAATTCAACAAAATAGAAAATATGTTATTATCTCAATACCTTTGACCTAGACTTCTTAATTGTATTTTTATGCACTTTCTCTCTAACATCAGGGATTTGATATGGCAAATGTTCTTTATTCACCAATGTAAGAGCAAAGGATGCTGCGTCCAATACATACTCTTTGTAATCTTCACTAGAACGAATCGAAACTATTTCAACGTTTTCTAAAGCCTATAAGAATTATTAGCACATTGTAGTTTGAATAAGCTATTTAAAACAAATATTCTTTGTAGAACATTTTGTTAGCAAATAATTCATGCATATCATTCAACCAAAATACATAATTAGTAATTTATATTCATACCTTTATATTTTCCTTTCTGACCATGTATCTTTGTAATTTATCTTTCATAAGAGTGGTTGGAGATGACATATTTTCCTTCAAAGTAGGGTATGGAGATGGAAAACATTTATCATATACTATTGACAGATGATACAAAGTCAATTCCTTTGGGAACTCTTTAGGTGATTCGTTTGGAAAATCCTGGATAGTATTATAGTTTCCTAAGTCATCACAAGATAAAACAATATTAGACACTCTTTCATTGGCTGTTGGTGCATTGAATTGACCATAATTTGAACCATCTTCCATACATAAAGGTTCTTCTCTTGCATGTTCTCTCGTAGGATTACCACCATGTGATGTAGTGTAGAAAATTTGGGCACACAAAACTCTTTAAATCGAATAGCTTCAATATCAGCCTTCATTGTCGCTATATCATTTTTTAAGCTAGCGAAAACCTCATACTCCCGTTGCTTCTCTT
>NW_018397288.1:730419-730723 GCF_002168275.2 Theobroma umbraticum
CTTTTGACTATTTTTATCATACTCCAATAATTCTTTCAACTTTTCAATTTCACACTTGAAACTCTCATACTCTTGTTGTTTCTCTTTTTCTTTCAACTTTCGATTATTTTTATCATACTCTAACAATCCTTTCAACTTTTCAATTTCACACTTCAAACTCTCATACTCCCATTGTTTCCCTTTTTCTTTCAGTTTTTGACTATTTTTATTGTACTCCAATCATTTCTTCAACTTTTCAATTTCACACTTTGAACTCTCATACTCTTGTTGCTTCTGTTTTTCTTTCAGCTTTTGATTATTTTTA
>NW_018397288.1:730939-731113 GCF_002168275.2 Theobroma umbraticum
TTATAAATACATACTTTGATTTGAGAGGATAAATGAGCATCAAATGACAACTTTTCCTCTGATTTCATGTCCATAGTTGGTGTGATGATATATGCCTATAGATTCAACCAATATATATATTTCTAAATATGAGAGAATATTTACAACGAATTATATAAACTTTTATTGAAAAAA
>NW_018397288.1:731328-731513 GCF_002168275.2 Theobroma umbraticum
TATATGATCCAAAAAAACTATCTGTATAAATATCATAGAAGGGAAAAAATACAATATCCAAAATAAATTTTTGATGAAAAATAGAATATCATAACACAATGTAAAAAAAAAAATTATTTAAGCACTTAACTTGAAGAATCAAAACGCATCCACTCAACCATGTTGTTTTTCCATCCTTCTTCTTC
>NW_018397288.1:731873-732059 GCF_002168275.2 Theobroma umbraticum
ATTGCATAAACTTGTAATTGTACGATCATCTTCCACAAAAGTAATAGGAGTCCCTTTAGCTGACAAACCAATAATGATTGACACTGTCTCAGATGTCAATGGAATCTCATAATCATATAATTTCAAACATTGCTTGTTTAAATCAACCATTTCAATCAAACCACAAACAAAGATCCCTGTTTAGTT
>NW_018397288.1:732069-732182 GCF_002168275.2 Theobroma umbraticum
TAGATGAATCAAGCCTCTAAGTCCCATACTACGAATTGAATCATTATATTCAGAACCAATATTTTTCAATAACTTGTAGAACCGGAAAGGACTACAACGCCTATCCCAGCAAT
>NW_018397288.1:732353-732909 GCF_002168275.2 Theobroma umbraticum
TAAAAATTAAACAATCAAGTAAAAATGAATTCATTCAAAAAATTGAGAAGAAAAAATAACTTTGTTTAGACATACCTATAAATTAAATAACATATTAAAAATATATATCACTTCAAATATATATTATTCCAATATTTAAATTATAATAAGATAATCAATATAACACTTACCTAATTAACCTTTGCATTGAATTCTTTTTTTTCCTCCAGATATCGCAAACGGTCTACTGTTGCTAAATTTTTTAAAACTAACTTTCTCTCATTAGGAAGAGATGCAAAAGTTTTTGCAATATCTCCCCTAACCTATTAGAAGATAATTCAGATAAAAGAATTATTCACAACCATTCATTCAAATTCAAAACTATATTAAAATTATACATTTCGAAATGGCATATTAATACACCTTATTTGTTATTTCATCTTTTTATTCTTTTTGTTTTCACCACAAATGGATTCACTGTTGAGAAAAAAATAATTATTATAAACTAAATTTAATCATCAATATAAACATCCATATATAATAAATTTCACAAATGTAATGAACAATAATACTTACA
>NW_018397288.1:733009-733123 GCF_002168275.2 Theobroma umbraticum
ATGGATTCATAAAATTTAGTGATTTAGAAAAGGAATTGCCAATGTTACATAAAGGTAAATTTTTTTTTTGTATGCAATAGGTTGTTTACTTTGCCCATCAGCATCTACCTATAC
>NW_018397288.1:733218-733902 GCF_002168275.2 Theobroma umbraticum
AAGTTGTAATACAGCTATGAACTTATCGAAGCATGTGTGTGAAATACTGTTATTTGGATTGTCAAATTTTCGCAATAGAATGAAGAAGAAGGATGGAAAAATAACATGGTTGAGTGGATGCGTTTTGATTCTTCAAGTTAGGTGCTTAAATAATTTTTTTTTTTTACATCGTGTTATGATATTCTATTTTTCATCAAAAATTTATTTTAGATATTGTATTTTTTTCCTTCTATGATATTTGTACAGATAGTTTTTTTGGATCATATATTTGGTGCACGATTTGATAATAAATATAGTCAATTTTTTTTATCTCGAAATCCCTGCATGGAACCAAGAAAAGATTGATTGATGGTTGACTCGTATCAAAGATTTTAAAAATCTAAAAAATGTTCAGGTTATGTAATTAATTTTTTTCTCAATAAAAGTTTATATAATTTGGTGTAAATATTCTCTCATATTGAGAAATATATATATTGGTTGAATCTAGAGGCATATATCATCACATCAACTATGGACATGAAGTCAGAGAGAAAGTTGTCATTTGATGCTCATTTATCCTCTCAAATCAAAATATGTATTTATAACTTTAATTCGCATAGTTATAATTGTCATTTACAATAGTTAAAATTTTGTATCTCATTTTTGTAAGATATAAGTAAATGTGTTGATAATAAAGAGGAATTA
>NW_018397288.1:733974-734716 GCF_002168275.2 Theobroma umbraticum
CAAAAGCTGAAAGAAAAAGAGAAGCAACAAGAGTATAAGAGTTTGAAGTGTGAAATTGAAAAGTTGAAGGAATTATTGAAGTATGATAAAAATAGTCAAAAGATGAAAGAAAAAGAGAAGCAACGGGAGTATAAGGTTTTCGCTAGCTTAAAAAATGATATAGTGACAATGAAGGCTGATATTGAAGCTATTCGATTTAAAGAGTTTTGTGTGCCTAAATTTTTTTACACTATATCACATGGTGGTAATCTTACGAGAGATGAACATGCAAGAGAAGAACCTTACGTAAGGAAGGTGGTTCAAATTATGGCCAAATCAATGCACCAACAACCAATAAAAGAGGGTTTAATATTGTTTTATCTTGTGATGACTTGAGAAACTATAAGACTATTCAGGATTTTCCAAACGAATCACCTAAAGAGTTCTTAAAGGAATTGACTTTGTATCATCCGTCAACAATATTGGATGTATTGGATGTATCATCTGTCAATATTTTCCTCGTATGTATTGGATGCACCATCCTTTGCTCCTACATTGGTGAATAAAGAACATTTGTCATATCAAATCCCTAATGTTAAGGAAAAAGTGCATAAAAATAAAATTAAGAAGTCTAGGTCAAAGGTATTGAGATAATAATATATTTTCTATTTTGTTGAATTTTTTTATATACTAATGCTGTAATGAAATTTATATTATTTTAAAGGTTTGTCCACTGAGTCCAAGTGTTTCATCACCTTATAAA
>NW_018397288.1:734726-735144 GCF_002168275.2 Theobroma umbraticum
ATTTAAACGATATATGCAACTATGTGTGAAATAAACATTCAAATATGTAGTTTTAATAGATTTTGCATAGTTTGTTTTTTTTTAATAAAAAGTGCTGATTAACTATTTCTTTACGTAGTGAGCAGAAAATTGTTGATTTCATTGATACATATGTAATTAGGACTGAGATGATGACGTTGGAACCAAGGAAGTGGCTTGATAATATAGTAAGTCGAATTATTCATCATCGTTTAATATATATATATATATATATGGATATATTTGCAGTTTTTCTCAATTTTTGACCCAAAAAAAAATGGTTGAAGGTAATTAATATGGTGGGTTATACGTGCATGCTAAATGCCAAGGAAGAATCAAACCCTTGGATAAGATGGTATATACCACGTTTTGTTTCGGTAAGATATCAATTTCATTAATA
>NW_018397288.1:735154-735252 GCF_002168275.2 Theobroma umbraticum
ATATATTATAATTTTTTCAATTATTTTGATTACGTAATTTAATGAATTATGTATGCTAGCAATATGTATGATTGTTTTTGTATTGCAATAGGATTGTA
>NW_018397288.1:735262-735347 GCF_002168275.2 Theobroma umbraticum
TCCAGCAACTGACTATAAAGATTTAATCCAACGAGGTCTCTAGCCATACACGAGTTTCATACAAAATTGTGAAATGGTAATATAA
>NW_018397288.1:735357-735434 GCF_002168275.2 Theobroma umbraticum
CATTTATTTTTATGTTTTGTAGTGGCCTGGTCTAATACAGATTTTAATAATATTGCACTTGGATTTCATTATGCTGG
>NW_018397288.1:735444-735524 GCF_002168275.2 Theobroma umbraticum
TGATCAAAATTTGGATACATACACTATTGAAATTGTGGATAGGCATGGGGTGGTGTTGATAGATGTTTTCGATGATTTGT
>NW_018397288.1:735534-735679 GCF_002168275.2 Theobroma umbraticum
TTATTTTGTGTATAGAATTTAACATTGATTTACGGATTGTGTGTGGATAGGGGTATAGGTTTTTTATATCCAAGTTTCATGGTTGTAAAGCTGAGATTTGGGTAAGTTTTCGTTTGTTTACATATTGTATTGGAGGGGTATACCT
>NW_018397288.1:735689-735818 GCF_002168275.2 Theobroma umbraticum
TGTGGGCATATGATCCAATAGATCAAAGATGCCTCTTTTGTAATGTTAAGGGAATTTCTTTATTCCTCTTATTTAATGGAAGCAGTATTATAATTTTAAAAAAAATGAATTGTATATACATAAGTTTAT
>NW_018397288.1:735828-736073 GCF_002168275.2 Theobroma umbraticum
TGATAAATATATAATTAAAATAGTTTTAATTAATGTAATTCTTTTTTAATTATTTTGAATTTCATATTGTGTGTTTTTCAGATCTTTATGCTGATGAATGACAGTAATATGCATTGGTATTTATGTATATTATATTTAAAAGTGAAGGTTATTAAAGTGTTTGACTCTTTACCATTATCCGGTTGTGAAGCCAGAAGATTGAATGCGATAAAAAAAGTGGTAAACAATCAATTTAACACAATGTC
>NW_018397288.1:736083-736537 GCF_002168275.2 Theobroma umbraticum
TGAATAAATTATATAAATTGTATGATTTTTTCATATGCATATATTTGAAATTTATGTAGGCTGCATATTTTGAAAAGATTTTCGAAGGAACTTTATTTGCTAGTAAAGAAACATGTTGGGAAATTATTGTCCCCAATGATGTTCCACGACAGTCAAATAGGTAAATGTATAATAAAATATTTAATTTTATTAAATTATGAAAATAATTTATTAAAACATATATCTTAATTTGATTCTCAAATTTTATGATTTTTGCAACTATGATTGTGGCATGTATGTATGCAAGTTTATGCAAACTGTGAACCTCAATACCTACCATGAAGTGGTAAGTCTCTTACGTTTCATTTCATACTCAATAAATATTTTTTTAATATTATTTGCTTTGCAGTGTGTAGAGGAATTGGATCGTTCTCTTTTGTTGGCTTACCTTGTCAAGCACCCTAATAACAAAAAT
>NW_018397288.1:736547-736677 GCF_002168275.2 Theobroma umbraticum
TGATGAATGCTATTCATAATGGTTTGCATAATAAGGACACTGATTATGATGCAACCAGAAAATATGAAAGAAAATTAAAAAAACGACTTTAAGTTTATGTTTCATTTATTAATGTATGAATCATTCATCA
>NW_018397288.1:736777-736883 GCF_002168275.2 Theobroma umbraticum
ATTACATCAACAATAGGCCTCAAGAAATTTTACCAAATGACACTGAGCCTAATCTTAGAAAAGAAGAATATGGTCAGCATCTTGATGAGGTAAATGGCAAGAATGT
>NW_018397288.1:736893-737263 GCF_002168275.2 Theobroma umbraticum
GAAGATAAAGTAGATCAAGGTAACACTTCCAGAAATCAAGTTCAAGATGAAAAAATTAAGCAAGAGGAGGAAGTACGTACGCTACCACAAGTCAAACCATATGTGCCTCATATTCCTTTCCTAAATATAGTTGATAAGTTACCTAAAGAGGCTATTGATATGGAAAATCCAAATAAACTCCTTGAAGCTTGTTTGGTTCAAGATGCAACAACAAGGGAGCAGAATGAAGAACTCACAATTGTTGCACATGTTTTGAAGGCTACACCAAAAGTTCATTATCCAAGAAGAACTCAATTTGAGAAGATGGGTAAAAGTTAGCCTATTCCACCATCATGGGTTGAGCAAGCACCAAATCTTGAGTCAAAGCCAC
>NW_018397288.1:737567-737688 GCF_002168275.2 Theobroma umbraticum
CAAGGCACTACCACCATTGATAGGGAAGTTTTTTTTTCTTATTCTTTTTAGCTTCTCACATTGAGGACAATGTGTAATTTAAGTTTGGGAGAAGGTTTTATTGTTATTAGTTTTTGTGATA
>NW_018397288.1:737698-737907 GCF_002168275.2 Theobroma umbraticum
GTTTATTTTCGTTAAATTTTTTTTATTTTAACTAGATTTACTTGTGCCAGTCTCATTTAATTTACCTATCCAATGATGAGAACTCAGTTATACTCCTACCTTGAATCTTCAAAACATGTGAATATTGTTTGAGTATTATGTAAATTCTCATGCTCAGCTTTACTATTAGGTTGAAATTTCTACATTTTGAGCACTATGTCTTTTCCTTA
>NW_018397288.1:737989-738370 GCF_002168275.2 Theobroma umbraticum
TTTGTTTGATTCTCTCTCGAGGTGAAATCCTAGGCTATACTTAGTTAAGGAGATTATTTAGGCCATTTTTGGACCAATTGAGCCTTTTGTATCCTTCCTTTACATAAATCATCCTCAGTTTCCCCTGTTCAGCCTAATGACATCCTTTCTTTATTTGAACACTTAATTTTTAGCCTAGACCCTTATATTAATATGTCCAACAATTCTTGCATCCCTCACTACTCAGTGCATAAGTCAATTTAGAATGTGTTATGAGCCATATAGTGAAAGAGGTAGTCAAGATGAAAAAAAAAGTGATGAAAAGTTCAAAAATATGATTGTATTCATCTCATTACTCTATAAAAGAAATAAGTTTGGGGGTGTGAAATTGAGAAAAAGAAA
>NW_018397288.1:738380-738493 GCF_002168275.2 Theobroma umbraticum
AAGAATGAAGTGTTGAACAAAAGAAAAATTTTGATGGAAATGGGGGTATACTAAGTGAAGGAAAAAAAAGCTCTGAATAGATTCTAGATTGACCATGTGCTTAGGGTGATTTG
>NW_018397288.1:738503-738633 GCF_002168275.2 Theobroma umbraticum
TATCCCATATCCAACCTTAACCCTAGCCTTACATTACAAGCTAATTAAAGTCCTATTGATGTTTAACATAGTGTTTGCCTACATTAGTGGAGAAAGGGATGAAAAGCAAACTTATGGAGTTAATTACTAA
>NW_018397288.1:738733-739965 GCF_002168275.2 Theobroma umbraticum
GATGATTTGTTCATGTTGTTTTATTTTGTGTATAGAATTTAACATTGATTTACGAATTGTTTGTGGATAGGGGGTATAGGTTTTTTATATCTAAGTTTCATAGTCGTAAAGCTAGGATTTGGGTAAGTTTTCGTTTGATTACATATTGTATTGGAGGGGTATACCTTGATGGCTTTTGTGGGCATATGATCCAATAGATCAAAGGTGCCTCTTTTGTAATGTTAAGGGGATTTCTTTATTCCTCTTATTTAATGGAAGCAGTATTATAATTTTAAAAAAATGAATTGTATATACATAAGTTTATTGTAGTATAATGATAAATATATAATTAAAATAGTTTTAATTCATGTAATTGTTTTTAATTATTTTGAATTTCATATTGTGTATTTTTTCAGATCTTTATGCCGATAAATGACAGTAATATGCATTGGTATTTATTTATATTATACTTAAAAGAGAAGGTTATTAAAGTGTTTGACTTTTTACCATTATCCGATGGTGAAACCAGAAGATTGAATGCGATAAAAAAAGTCGTAAACGATCAATTTAACATAATATCTTAATTTACATGAATAAATTATATAAATTGTATGATTTTTTCATATACATATATTTGAAATTTATGTAGGTCGCATATTTTGAAAAGATTTTCGAATGAACTTTATTTGCTAGTAAAGAAACCTATTGGGAAATTGTTGTTCCCAATGATGTTCCACGACAGTCAAATAGGTAAATGCAAAATAAACTATTTAATTTTATTAAATTATGACAAAAATTTATTAAAATATATATCTTAATTTGATTCTCAAATTTATAATTTTTGCAGCTATGATTGTGGCATGTATGTATGCAAGTTTATGCAAACTGTGCACCTCAATACCTACCATGAAGTGGTAAGTCTCTTACGTTTCATTTCATACTCAAGAAGTATTTTTTTAATATTATTTGCTTTTGCAGTGTGTAGAGGAATTGGATCGGTCTCTTTTGTTGGCTTACCTTGTCAAGCACCCTAATAACAAAAATCGTTCAGTTGTGATGAATGCTATTCATAATGGTTTGCATAATAAGGACACTGATCATGATGCAAACAGAAAATATGAAAGAAGATAAAAAAAATGACTTTAAGTTTATGTTTCATTTATTAATGTATGAATCATTCATCAACAATAAATTTTTTTTCATTATTTGACTTTATTGTTATATGAATAGTTTGACAAAGTTTTAATGTTATT
>NW_018397288.1:740189-740892 GCF_002168275.2 Theobroma umbraticum
ATATATATATATATAATTTGATCAAACATAAAGCGGTGTTTCTTTTGTTGGGAAGGCCTCCAAATTAGTGATGGGGGGACAACGCTATAGCATTAGAGGTGTGGTGTTGCAGCGCTGATGCTACTGCCTTGAGGGGGGTCAGCGCTGCAACGTTGAGGCTATTGCCTTGAGGGGGGGACAATGCTACAATTCATGGCTATTAAATAACCATCAATTACCACTTATTATTGCCCAGCATCATTCACATCAAACTTTTCTATGAGTTAAGTACTAGTTGGTTTGATCAAAGACAAAGCCTATTCTTCGATTAGGTATTGAAGCAATTTCGTCACTAAGCAAGCAAACAATAACATAAAATAGATACCAAAGAGCAAAACAAAACACAAAGGATCTAAATAGCTTCTTATCAGATGACATGATTATGATTTACATAGACAAAAAAAATCAAAGCATATATTCAAGAGAGAAAAGAAAGAAAATCTTACTTTGCCAAACCTTTTGATATTCGAATGATATTGAAATCAAATTTGTCAATATAAATACTAATTATTTAATTTGAGTTATAATACAATACAATAATACCTCGTTCACTTATGTAATATACACAATTTAACTATGTAATTAATAATTTTTTATAAAGAATTATTACTTAAAATATTCTATTCTAATGATAACAATTCATCATAATTAAAATTTCTTCATC
>NW_018397288.1:741102-741543 GCF_002168275.2 Theobroma umbraticum
AGAATTGCCCACCACCCAACAAACCAACAATATATTACAAGATTAAATATATGTATACCTATATCCTGATCCTTGCTGGTTCATGGCATACACTAGCTTTCACATGAAGCTCAAATGGGGGACAGCGCTACAGCGTTGGGAGTGTGGTGCAGCAGCATTGGGAATGCTGCTTGGTGAAGGGGGACAGCGCTGCAGCATTGGGAGTGTGGTGCAGCAGCGTTGGGAATGCTGCTTGGTGAAAGGGGACAGCGTTGCAGCGTTGGGAGTGTGGCGCTGCAGCGCTGGGAGTGTTGCTTGGTGAAAGAGGACATTGCTGTAGCATTGATGCTACTGCTTGGTGAAAGGGACAGTGTTGCAGTGCTGGGAGTGTTTCTTGGTGAAAGGGGACAGCGCTACAGCATTGATGCTACTGCTTGGTGAAGGGGACAATGCTATAGTGAT
>NW_018397288.1:741823-743935 GCF_002168275.2 Theobroma umbraticum
GCAGCGTTGATGCTACTGCTTGGTGAATAGGATAGCACTGCAGCACTGGGAGTGTGGCGCTGCAGCGTTGGGAGTGCTGCCTGGTGAAAAGGGACAGCGTTGTAGCGCTGGGAGTGTGGCGTTCCAATGTTGATGCTTTTGCTTGGTGAAGGGGACAGCGCTGCAACGCTAGGAGTGTGGCGCTGTAGTGTTGATGCTACTGCCTTCTGAATGCGTTCACTTTTTGGTAACATACACGCCGCATGTCCCCACGGGCTAGGCCTTACTATTTCAAACATCCTTCGTGTTCTAACCCAAGTCCAAAGACAGGGACAGAGGGAAAAAATAAAAGGAAAGATTAGAAAGTGGCCATGTAAATGGAACTCAGTCGGGATAGAGCAAAACCCCTCTCATCCATCAGAATCGCTTCCCATTACGTAACTAGTTAAGAGGTAGTACGCCGCTGTTGGTGGCAATGCAGCTTTCCCCTTACCAGTCACACGTTCAAAGCCCGTGATAGCAGAGTGTTGTGTTCTGTTTCCAGATAATAGTTGCAATCATGATGTAATATTACAGTAAAGTCATTCAAATTCCAATCCGTTTTATTTCTCCTTTATGGGTTCTGTACAACCAAAATTAAATAAAAAAACAACTGTGAAACACTTGTTTCCTCATTTCAAATCCATGAGCTCGCAAATAAGATTCATTTATAATCAACACCCAAGCCTATGCAGGTGCAAACAAAGTAGCTAAACCTTGATCAATGGTTAATTAAAGCTTATCATAGGCCATAAGGGCCTTTTGGTTGCACTTGTATGTTCCTTTTCCCCTCGCAAGGACCTCACCATCTGAGTCAATGATACCTTCCTTCGTCAGATCTTTAATACTACTTTCCTGAGTGTGGAAATGATCCTGCTAGCATAGTAACATTTCACTATCTTCAAACAACGAATTTTAGCCTTTATCATAGCCTACCAGCCATAAATATACAATTACGCACAACATCCTTAAACCTTGACTACCGTCCATGCAAACATAAGATTTCATTCCTTTCAACTTCACCCTACCCTAAATAGTAAACTAATAAAATAAGAAAACAAGGTTAGAACAAACAAATTGTTGTCTTTTTATTTTCCAACCAAAGTGTATGATACCTGTATCAACAAATAGATTCAACAAGGTAGAAAACGAGTATAATAAAATGAATCCCAACCTCATTGTCATTTTTATGCGTTATTCTTCCTGTAACAAAATAAAACAGATAATAAATAAAACAAATATGTAATAATTACCATCGGTAGTAGTTTAATAATAATAAATGTTATATTATTATACCTCTGATGAATCACCACCAAAAAATGTTCCCAATTGAAATGGCCATACTTTTTTATTTCTCTCATATACATCAACATCATTATCATCAAGAAAGCAACTACTTGAGTCCAAACTATGAAGTGTTAGCTCTAGCTGTGGACATTTATTCCTTGTGTGACCTTCCATTGTGCAATTGCCACATTTTCATGGCTTTTTTTTCCCTTCAGTTTTAGGTCCAACTTTGCCCTTAACTTTCACTCTAGTAGGATCATGAACATGTTCTATCAAATTAGAAATTCCATCTGTATTGACTTTGCACATCTCTTCCCATCGTCTTGTTAAACTAGCTATTTCACTCTTCGCTTCGGTAAATGTCTCAATGAATTGAGAAGCGACATGACATAACCTATTCCAGTGAGAGCTTAGAGAAGCGTATCGTAGCATCCTCTGGTACTGAGGATCAACATTATTGTCTACAACTACAGGTGCATCATCTTTGGCATTTTTTGTCCATCTTTTCATTATGAGAGTCAAAGGGATCCTATTTAATTGCTCTAAAATCATCACATGAATGATATGTGGACATGGTATACCTTTTGTTACAAATTTAAGACATGAGCATTTTATATTGTCATCATCTACATGAAACTCCACACGTATCCACTCGGAAAGATCTCCATACTTTATTAAATAGTACACTCGTATAAATGGCTCATCATCGATGCGATATTCATGAAAATACAATTGTTGCAGACGCATCTCATTTATAAACTTTTTGAATGTTCTTCTTGTATAAACACTTGCAGCATGCTTTTCAAT
>NW_018397288.1:744330-744430 GCF_002168275.2 Theobroma umbraticum
TTATCAATCGTCCACCAAGATTTCATGCAAGCTTTAAAATGCTGAACGAATCCATGTAGTGGTATGTTTTCTTGGGCATTACGAGCAAGATGCCAAGAGC
>NW_018397288.1:744440-744591 GCF_002168275.2 Theobroma umbraticum
TCGTACTCCAGGGAACACCATTTTCAGTGCCTTTCTCATAGGTCAGTCCCCATTTGTAACCACAGATATTGGCTTTTTGTTCATCATACATTCTAATATGTGGTCAAAGCCCAAATATAGCTTTCAGCATCTTCATTTGTCAACAATGCTA
>NW_018397288.1:744604-744825 GCF_002168275.2 Theobroma umbraticum
GGTCATATGATGATGGTTCACACCAATGAAAACCAAAAGAGGCAAATTGAATGTATTTTTCTTATAAGTTGTGTCAAATGCCAAAACATCACCGGAACAAGCATAATCTAATCTTGATATAGAATCAACCCAAGATAAATTCTTCAGTTTGTTATCATCGTAAGTCATGTGCTTCATGTAGAATCCATTATCTATTTCTCTTTTCACTCCAAAATATAACA
>NW_018397288.1:745068-745150 GCF_002168275.2 Theobroma umbraticum
GCCTATTCGAACGAATGAAACATATTTGAGTGGGATTTACCATTTGATGATTATGTTCAAGTTCACAATGTGAAACATACCA
>NW_018397288.1:745160-745475 GCF_002168275.2 Theobroma umbraticum
TCTTTGTTTAGAATAACCCGAATGTTAGCCTTGCAATCTGTTCTAGATGACCTTTTAGGTTCTCATACCAGGTTCTCTAGCTTTTCCCATTTTTCAGCCTTATGTCCTTCCTTCGAACAAGCAAAATGCTTGATAACTTCAATTCCATTTTTGTTTTGCCTGCAGCTACCTTTACGAACACTAAAGCCCATGGCATAAGCATATGCTTTATAAAATTCATAAACTTCTTGTCAATCATCAAACTCCAAACCCAATATATCATCTTTTAAAAGTTCATGCAAATATTTTGCATCTGACAAATTATTTTCTTTATTC
>NW_018397288.1:745485-745614 GCF_002168275.2 Theobroma umbraticum
TACACATTAAACATAAATAATGTATAATTATGACGTTAAATACTCATGAAATATTAAAAAAAAACTTACTGCACCATAATAATATTGGAGGTTTAAGTATAAAATTAGTACAATCAAAATTATCAAATC
>NW_018397289.1:0-124 GCF_002168275.2 Theobroma umbraticum
TTGCTTTTACATTTTTAGTTAAAAAAGGCTATAATTGAATGTTTTCCTTAGAAAACATGAGGAAGAAACCATTCATTAGCAAGAAAAGTCCATTTATAGTCACCCATGCCTTCGAAAGTCTTAT
>NW_018397289.1:134-332 GCF_002168275.2 Theobroma umbraticum
AAATAATTTTATAATCTCATAATTCATTTTAAGTTAAACTTTTTTATATTTTTAGTTAGAATATATTATAATTAAATGTTGGTTGGGAAAACGTGAAGAACAAGGCATTCATTAGCAAGAAAAGTCCATTTATAGTCACAAATTCTTTCAAAAGCCTTATTGCTAGCTTTAAATGGTTTTAAAATCTTATAATTGATT
>NW_018397289.1:342-628 GCF_002168275.2 Theobroma umbraticum
TTTTTTTACATTTTTAGTTAGAATAGACTATAATTAAATGTCTACCTCGAGAAATGTGAAGAAAAAAACATTCATTGGTAAGAAAAGTCCATTTATTGTCACCTATTCTTTTGAAAGCCTTATTACTCGTTTTAAATAGTTTTATGATATCATAATTGATTTTAAGTTCAATTGTTTTGTATTTTTAGTTAAAAAGGGCTATAATTAAATGTCTACCTCAAAAAATGTGAGGAATTAGCCATTCATTAGCAAGAAAAGTCTATTTATAGTCGCTCATGCCTTCGAA
>NW_018397289.1:638-5754 GCF_002168275.2 Theobroma umbraticum
CTCGCTTTAAATGGTTTTATAATCTCATAATACATTTTAAGTTAAATATTTTTACATTTTTAGTTAGAATAGATTATAATTGAATGTTTGCTTGGGAAAACATGAAGAAAAGGACATTTATAAGCAAGAAAAGTCCATTTAGAGTCACCAATTCTTTCAAAAGCCTTATTACTAGCTTTAAATGGTTTTAAAATCTCATAATTGATTTTAAGTTGAATTTTTTTTATATTTTTGGTAAAACAAATTACAATTGAATCTTTGCCTTCGAAAATGTCAAGAGAAAGGCATTCATTAACAAGAAAAATCTATTTATGGTCACCAATTCCTTCAAAAGCCTCATTACTTGCTTTAAATGGTTTTATAATCTCATAACTGATTTTAAGTTGAATTTTTTTATATTTTTGGCTAAAATAGACTATAATTGAATGTCTGCCTTGGCAAACCTTAACAAAAGGCATTCATTAGCAAGAAGAGTCCATTTATCCTCACCCATTCCTTCAAAAGCTTTATTACTCACTTTAAATGGTTTTATAATCTTAAAATTGATTTTAAGTTGAATTTTATTATATTATTTATTAGAATAGATTATAGTCGAATGTTAACCTCGAGAAACATGAAAAAAAGGTATTCATTGGCAAGAAAAGTCAATTTATCGACAGCCATTCCTTCAAAAGCCTTATTATTCGCTTTAAATGGTTTTATAATCTCATTATTGATTTTAGGTTGAATTTTTTTATATTTTTGGTTAAAACAAATTATAATTGAAAGTCTACTTTGAGAAACGTTAAGAAAAAGACATTCATTGGCAAGAAAAGTCCACTTATAGTTACCAATTCCTTCAAAAGCCTTATTATTCACTTTAAATGGTTTGATAATCTCAAAATTGATTTTCAATTGAATTTTTTTATATTTTTGGTTAGAACAAATTATAATTGAATGTTTACCTCAGGAAACATTCAGAAAAAAGCACTTATAGTCACCCATTCTTTCAAACGCCTTATTAGTCACTTTAAATAGTTTTATAATCTCATAATTGATTTTTAGATGAATATTTTATATTTTTGGTTAGAACAGATTATAATTGAATGTTTGCTTGAGAAAACATGAAGGAAAAAGCATTCATTGGTAAGAAAAGTTCATTTATAGTCACTCATTCGTGCAAAAGCCTTATTACTCGCTTTGAATGCTTTTATAATCTCAAAATTAATTTTCAGTTGAATTTTTTTATATTTTTTGTTAAAACAGACTATAATTGAATGTCTACTATGAGAAACATGAAGAAAAAGCATTCATTTGAAAAGAAAAGTCCAGTTAGTCACTCATTCCTTCAAAACCCTTATTACTAGCTTTAAATGGTTTTATAATCTCATAATTGACTTTAAGTTGAATTTTTTTACATTTTGAGTTAAAACAGGCTATAATTGAATGTCTGCCTCAAGAAACATGAAGAAAAAGGCATTCATTGACAAGAAAAGTTTATTTATAGTCACCCATTCCTTCAAAAGCCTTATTACATGCATTAAATGGTTTTATAATCTCATAATTAATTTAAATCAAATTTTTTTACAGTTTTGGTTAAGAAAGGCCATAATTGAATGTCTACCTTTAGGAACGCAAAGCAAAAGCCATCCACTGGCATGAAAAGTCCATTTATAATCACTCAAGGCTTCGAAAGTCTTATTGCTTGCTTTAAATGGCTTTATAAACTAATAATTGATTTTAAGTTGAATATTTTTATATTTTTGATTAAAATAGACTATAATTGAATGTGTACCTTGAGAAACATGAAGAAAAAGGCATTTATTGGTAAGAAAAGTCCATTTATAGTCACCTATTCCTTTAAAAGCCTTATTGCTCAATTTAAATAGTTTTATAATCTCAAAATTGATTTTAAGTTTAATTTTTTTACATATTTGGTTAAACAAATTACATTTGAATGTCTGCCTCAAGAAATATGAAGAAAAAGGCATTATTGGCAAGAAAAGTTCATTTATAGTCACCTAGTCCTTCAAAAGCCTTATTACTCGCGTTAAATGGTTTCATAATCTCATAGTTAATTTTAAGTTGAATTTTTTTGTATTTTGGTTACAAAAGTGATAATTGAATGTTTGCCTCGGGGCATATGAAGCAAAATCCATTTATTGGCACAAAAAGTCCATTTATCGTCACTCAAGCCTTCAAAAGCCTTATTGCTTACTTTAAATAGTTTTATAAGTGAATAATTAATTTTAAGTTCAATTTTTTTTTATATTTTTAGTCAAAAAATGCTATAATTGAATTTTCATATTAGAAAACGTAAAGAAAAAGCCATTCATTGGCAAGAAAAGTCTATTTATAGTCACTCATTCCTTCAAAAGCCTTATTACTCGCTTTAAATTGCTTTATAATCTCATAACTGATTTTAGGTTAAATTTTTTTACATTTTTGATTAAAACAAACTATAATTGAATGCCTGGCTTAGGAATTATTAAGAAAAAGGTATTCATTAGCAAGAAAAGTCCATTTATTGTCGCCCATTCTTTCAAAAGCCTTATTACTGACTTTAAATGGTTTTATAATTTCAAAATTGATTTTAAGTTAAATTGTTTTACATTTTTGGTCAGAACAAATTATAATTGAATGTTTGCCTCAGGAAACATGAAGAAAAAGGCATTCATTAGCAAACAAATATCCACTTATAGCCACCCATTCTTTCAAAAGCCTTATTAGTCACTTTAAATGGTTTTATAATCTCATAATTGATTTTAAGATGAATATTTTTACATTTTTAGTTAGAAGAGATTATAATTGAATGTTTGCTTGAGAAAACGTGAAAAAAAAGACATTCATTGGTAAGTAAAGTCCATTTATAGTCAGCCATTTGTGCAGAAGCCTTATTACTCGCTTTAAATAGTTTTATAATCTCATAGTTGATTTTAAGTTGAATTTTTTTACATTTTTTGTTAAACAAACTATAATTCAATGTCTACCTCAATAAACGTGAATAAAAAAACATTCATTGGTAAAAAAAGTCCATTTATAGCTACCCATTCTTTCGAAAGCCTTATTATTCCCTTTAAATAGTTTTATAATCTCATAATTGTTTTTAAGTTGAATTTTTTTACATTTTTGGCTAGAACAGATTATAATTGAATGTTTGCCTTGATAAACAAGAAGAAAATGGTGTTTATTAGAAAGAAAAGTTCATTTATTGTCACCCATTCCTTCAAAAGCTTTATTACTCGCTTTAAATGGTTTTATAATATCATAATTGATTTTAAGTTGAATTGTTTTACATTTTTTATTAAAATAGACTATAATTGACTGTCTGACTCAAAAAATGTGAAGAAAAAGGTATTCATTAGTAAGAAAACTCTATTTATAGCTACCCATTCCTTCGAAAGCCTTTCTACTCCCTTTACTTGGTTTTATAATCTCATAATTGATTTTAAATTGATTTGTTTTACATTTTTTGTTAAAAGATACTATAATTGAATATCTGCCTCAGAAAACATAAAGAAAAAGATATTCATTAGTAAGACAGCTCCAGTTATAGCCACTCATTTCTTCAAAAGCCTTATTAATCCCTTTAAATGGTTTTATAAGCTCAAAATTAATTTTAAGTTGAATTTTTTATATTTTCAGTGAGAACAGATTATAATCGAATGTTTTCTTCGAGAAACATGAAGAAAAAGGTATTCACTGGCAAGAAAAGTCAATTTATAGTCACCCATTCCTTTAAAAGCCTTATTACTTGCTTTAAATGGTTTTATAATCTCAAACAGACTATAATTGAATATTTACCTCAAAAAATATGAGAAAAAAGGCATTCATTGGCAAGAAAAGTTTATTTATGGTCACCTATTCTTTCTAAATCCTTATTACTCGCTTTAAACTGCTTTAAAATATCATAATTATTTTGAAGTTCAATTTTTTTTATATTTTTGGTTAAAAAAGGCTATAATTGAATGTCTACCTCAAAAAACGTGTAGAAAAAGTCATTCATTAGTAAGAAAAGTCCATTTATAGTCGCGCATGCTGTCAAAAGCCTTATTACTCGCTTGACTTATTTTTGTAATCTCAAAATTGATTTTAAGTTGAATTGTTTTACATATTTAGTAAAAAAAATTATAATTGATTGTCTATCTTGAGAAACGTGAATAAAAAGGTATTCATTGGCAGAAAAAGTCCATTTATAGTCAACTATCCCTTCAAAAGTCTTACTACTCACTTTAAATGGTTTTATAATCTCATAATTGATTTTAAGTTTGATTTTTTTTATATTTTTGGTTAAAACATATTATAATTGAATGTCTGCTATGAGAAAAGTGAAGAAAAAGTCATTCATTGACCAAAAAAGTCCATTTATAGTCACTCATGTCTTTGAAAACCTTATTACGCGCTTTAAATGATTTTATAATCTCATAATTGATTTTAGTTTAAATTTTTTTACATTTTTTTATAAAACAGATTTTGATTGAATGTCTGCCTTGGGAGACTTAAAGAAAAAGTCCTTCATTAACTAAAAAAGTCTATTTAGAGTCACTCATTCCTTCAAAGGCCTTATTACTCATTTTAAAAGGTTTTATAATCTCATAATTGATTTTAAGTTGAATTTTTTCATTTTCGATTAGAACAGATCATAATTGAATGCCTACTTGGTGAAACGTGAGGAAAAAGACATTCATTGGCAAGAAAAGTCCAGTCATAGTCACCCATTCCTTCAAAAGCTTTATTACTCATTTTAAATAGTTTTATAATCTCATAATTGATTTTAAGGTGAATTCTTTCATATTTTTTTATTAAAATAGACTATAGTTGAATGGCTACATTGAGAAATGTGAAGGAAAAGGCATTTATTGGCAAGAAAAGTCCATTTAGTCACTCATTCTTTCAAAATCCTTATTACTCACTTTAAATGGTTTTATAATCTCATAACTGAGTTTGAGTTGAATTTTTTCATATTTTTAGTTAAAACAAGCTATAATTGAATGTCTGCCATGAGAAACGTAAAGAAAAGACATTCATTGGTAAGAATAGTTTATTTATAGTCAATCATTCTTTCAAAAGCCTTAATACATGCATTAAATAGTTTATAGTCTCATAATTGATTTTAAGTTAAATTATTTTACATTTT
>NW_018397289.1:5765-5926 GCF_002168275.2 Theobroma umbraticum
GTCTATAATTGAATGTTAGTCTTGAGGAACATAGAGCAAAAGCCTTCCATTGGACTGAAGGCTTTAAAAGCTTTATTAGTTGCTTTAAATGGTTTTATAAACTAATGATTGATTTTAAGTTGAATTTTTTAACATTTTTGGTTAAAACAGACTATAATTGA
>NW_018397289.1:5940-6181 GCF_002168275.2 Theobroma umbraticum
AAACATGAAGAAAAAGACATTCATTGGCAAGAAAAGTCCATTTATAGTCACACAATCCTTCAAAAGCCTTATTACTCATTTTAAATGGTTTTATCATCTCAAAATTAATTTTAAGTTTAATTTTTTTACATTTTTTGATTAAACAAATTACAATTGAATGTTTATCTCAAGAAGTGTGATGAAAAAGGCATTTATTGGCAAGAATAGTCCATTTATAGTCATCCATTCCTTCAAAAGCCTT
>NW_018397289.1:6191-6869 GCF_002168275.2 Theobroma umbraticum
TTAAATGGTTTTATAATCTCATAATTGATTTTAAGTTGAATTGTTTTTACATTGTAATTAAAAATGCTATAATTGAATGTCTGCCTTGGGGAATATGAAGCAAAAGTCATTCATTGGCACGAAAAGTCCATTTATAGTCGCTCATGCTTTTGGAAGCCTTATTACTCGCTTTAAATGATTTTATAATCTTAAATTTGATTTTCAATTGAATTTTTTTATATTTTGGTTAAAAACACTATAATTGAATGTCTGCCTTGGCGAATGTGAAGTAAAATCCATCCATTGGTACAAAAAGTCAATTTCTAGTCACTCAAGCCTTCGAAAGCCTTATTGCTTGCTTTAAATAGTTTTATAAGCTAATAATTAGTTTTAAGTTCAATTTTTTTATATTTTTAGTGTAAAAATATTATAATTGAATGTCTACCTTGGGAAACATGAAGAAAAAACCATTCATTGGTAAGAAAAGTCCATTTATAGTTACCCATTCCTTCAAAAGCCGCATTACTCGCTTTAAATGGCTTTATAATGTCATAACTAATGTTAAGTTGATTTTTTTTGCATTTTTGGTAAAAACAAACTATAATTGAATGTTCACCTTGGAAAACATTAAGAAAAAAGGCATTCATTGGCAAGAAAAGTCCATTTATCATCGCCCATTCTTTCAAAAGCCTTATTACT
>NW_018397289.1:6879-7024 GCF_002168275.2 Theobroma umbraticum
GGTTTTATAATGTCAAAATTGAATTTAAGTTAAATTTTTTTACATTTTTGGTTAGAACAGATTATAATTAAATGTTTGCCTCAAGAAATATTAAGAAAAAGGCATTCATTGGCAACAAAAGTCCACTTATAGCCACCCATTCTTT
>NW_018397289.1:7034-7338 GCF_002168275.2 Theobroma umbraticum
ATTAGTCACTTTAAATGGTTTTACAATCTCGTAATTGATTTTAGGTTGAATTTTTTTACTTTTTTGGTGAGAACAGATTATCATTGAATGTCTATCTTGGGAAATGTGAAGAACAAGGTATTCATTGGCAAAAAAATTCTATTTATAGCCACTGATTCCTTCAAAAGACTTATTACTTGCTTTAAATGGTTTTATGATCTCATAATTCATTTTAAGTTGAAGTTTTTTACATTTTTGTTAAATAGACTATAATTGAATGTCTGCCTTAGGAAACATGAAGAAAAAGGCATTCATTGATAAGAAA
>NW_018397289.1:7348-8444 GCF_002168275.2 Theobroma umbraticum
TAGCCACCCATTCCTTCAAAAGCCTTATTACTCCTTTTAAATGGTTTTATAATCTTAAAATTGATTTTATGTTGAATTTTTTACATTTTTAGTTAGAATATATTATAATCGAATATTTGCTTCGAGAAACGTGTAGAAAAAGGTATTCATTAGTATGAAAAGTTCATTTATAGTTACCCATTCCTTCAAAAGCTTTATTACTTGCTTTAAATGGTCTTATAATTTCATAATTAATTTTAATTTTAATTTTTTTTAATTTTTAGTTAAAACAGACTATAATTGAATATTTGCTTGAGAAACATGAAGAAAAAAGTATTCATTGGCACGAATAGTCTATTTATAGTCACCTATTCTTTCAAAATTCTTGTTACTTGCTTTAAAAGGTTTTGTAATCTCATAATTGACTTTAAGTTGAATTTTTTAATATTTTTGGTTAAATCATATTGTAATTGAATGGCTACCTTAAGAAACATGAAGAAAAAGGCATTCATTGGCCAGAAAAGTCCATTTATAGTAAACTTTTCTTTCAAAATCCTTGTTAGTCACTTTAAATTGTTTTATAATCTTAAAATTGATTTTAAGTTGAATTTTTCTACATTTTTGGTAAAACAAACTACAATCGAATGTTTTCCTTGGGAAATATGAAGAAAAGGCATTCATTGGTAAGAAAAGTCCATTTGTAGTCACTCATTTCTTTAAGAGCCTTATTTATCACTTTAAATGGTTTTATAATCTCATAATTTATTTGAGGTTGAATTCGTTTATATTTTTCGTTAAAACATATTATAATTAATGTTTACCTTGAGTAACATGATGAAAAAGACATTAATTGACTAGAAAAGTTAGTGTGTAGTGACCCATACCTTCGAAAGCCTTATTACTCGCTTTCAATGGTTTTAGAAGCTCATAATTGATTTTATCTTGAATTGTTTTACATTTTTGATTCACACAGACTATAATTGAATGTCTACCTCAAGAAATGTGAAGAAAAAGGCAGTCATTAGCAAAAAAAATCCATTTATAGTCACCCATTCTTTCAAAAGCCTATTACTTACTTTAAATGATTTTATAATCTCATAATTGATTTTAAGTTGAA
>NW_018397289.1:8496-8661 GCF_002168275.2 Theobroma umbraticum
AGAAAAGTCCATTTATAGTCACCCATACCTTCAAAAGCCGTATTACTCGCTTTCAATGATTTTATAATTGAATGTTTGGCCATACATAATTAATTTTATGTTAAATGTTTTTACATTTTTGGCTAACACAGGCTATAATTGAATGTTTACCTCAAGAAACATAAA
>NW_018397289.1:8671-8752 GCF_002168275.2 Theobroma umbraticum
TTCATTGGTAAGAAAAGTCCATTTATAGTCACTTATTCTTTCACAAGCCTTATTACTCGCTTTTAATAGTTTTATAATCTC
>NW_018397289.1:8762-9067 GCF_002168275.2 Theobroma umbraticum
TTAAGTTGAATTGTTTTACATTTTTTGTTAAAAGAGACTATAATTGAGTGTCTGTCTCAAGAATGTTAAGAAAAAGGCATTCTTTGGTAAGAAAGCTCTATTTATAGCCACTCATTCCTTCAAAAGCCTTATTATTCCCCTTAAATGGTTTATAATCTCAAAATAAATTTTAATTTGAATTTTTTACATGTTTAGTTAGAACAAATTATAATTGAATGTTTGCTTCGAGAAACATGTAGAAAAAGGCATTCATTGACAGCAAAAGTTTATTTATAGTCACCTATTCCTTCAAAATCCTTATTACT
>NW_018397289.1:9077-9252 GCF_002168275.2 Theobroma umbraticum
GGTTTTATAATCTCATAATTGATTTGAAGTTCAAGTTTTTTTACATTTTTTGTTGAAAAAGGTTATAATTGAATATCTACCTCAAAAAAATATGAGGAAAAAATCATTCATTAGTAAAAAAAGTCTATTTATAGTCGCTCATGCATTTGAAAGCCTTATTACTCGCTTTAAATGG
>NW_018397289.1:9262-9400 GCF_002168275.2 Theobroma umbraticum
TCATAATTGATTTTAAGTTGAATTTTTTTCATTTTTCATCAAAACAAACTATAATTGAATGCTTTCCTCAGAAAACGTATAAAAAAAGCCACTCATTGGGAGAAAAAGTCCATTTATCGTCTCTCATTCTTTCAAAAG
>NW_018397289.1:9425-9616 GCF_002168275.2 Theobroma umbraticum
TATAATCTCATAATTGACTTTAAGTTGAATTTTTTTATATTTTTTGTTAAAACATATTATAATTCAATGTCTACCTCAAGAAACATAAAGAAAAAGATATTCATTGGTAAAAAAAGTTCATTTATAGTCACCCATCTCTTCAAAAGCCTTATTACTCGTTTCAAATGGTTTTATAATCTCATAATTGATTT
>NW_018397289.1:9830-10005 GCF_002168275.2 Theobroma umbraticum
AATTGATTTTAGGTTCAACTGTTTTATATTTTTGGTTAGAACAGATTATAATTGAATATTTGCCTTGAGAATCATGAAGAAAAAGGCATTCATTGGTAAGAAAAGTCCATTTATGGCCACCAATTCCTTCAAAAGCCTTATTACTCACTTTAAATAGTTTTATAATCTAAAAATT
>NW_018397289.1:10105-13403 GCF_002168275.2 Theobroma umbraticum
CAATGAATGCTTTTTCTTCACTTTTTTTGAGGTAGATATTCAATTATAGTCTATTTTAATTAAAAATATAAAAAAAATTAAACTTAAAATTAATTATGAGATTATAAAACTATTTAAAGCGAGTAAAAAAGCTTTTGAAGTAATGGGTGACTATAAATAAACTTTTCTTACTAATGAATACCTTTCTCTTCATGTTACCTAAAGCAGACATTCAATTATAATTTGTTCTAACTAAAAATATAAAAATATTAATCTTAAAATTAAGTATGAGATTCTAAAATCAGTTAAAGTGACTAATAAGGTTGTTAAAAGAATGGGTGATTATAAGTGGACATTTCTTACCAATGAATGCCCTTTTCTTAATGTTTCTTGAGACAAACATTTAATTATAATCTATTTTAACTAAAAATTTAAAAAAATTTAACTTAAAATCAATTTGGAGATTACAAAACTATTTAAAGTGAGTAATAAGGCTTCTAAAGGAATAGGTTGCTATAAATGGACTTTTCCTGCCAATTAATTCCTTTTTCTTCATGTTTCCCAAGGTAGATATTGAATTATAATCTGTTCTAACAAAAAATGTAAAACAATTCAACCTCAAATCAATTATGAGATTATAAAACCTTTTAAAGCGAGTAATAAGGCTTTTGAAGGAATAGGTGACTATAAATGGACTTTTCTTGCTAGTGAATACCTTGTTCTTCACGTTTCTCAAGGAAAACATTTGATTATAATCTGTTCTAACTAAAAATGAAAAAAATTCAACTTAAAATCAATTTTGAGATTATAAAATCATTTAAAGGGAGTAATAAGGCTTTTGAAGGAATGGGTGGCTATAAATGGAGCCTTCTTACTAATGAATGCCTTTTTCTTCACACTTCCTAAGGTAGATATTTAATTATAGTCTCTTTTAACAAAAATTGTAAAACAATTCAACTTAAAATCAATTATGAGATTATAAAACCATTTAAAACGAGTAAAAAGGCTTTCGAAAGAATCGATGACTATAAATAGAATTTTCTTACTGATGAATACCTTTTGCTTCATGTTTCCCATGGCAAACATTCAATTATGATCTGTTCCAACCAAAAATATAGAAATATTCAACCTAAAATCAATTATGAGATTATAAAACCATTTAAAGCGAGTAATAAGGCTTTGAAGGAAAGAGTGACTATAAATGGACTTTTGTTGTCAATGAATACTTTTTCTTCATATTTCTAAAGAAAAAATTCGGTTATAATCTATTCTAACCAAAAATGTAAAAAAATTCAACTTAAAAATAAGTTTTAGATTATAAAACCATTTAAAGTCAGTAATAGGGCTTTTTAAGGAATGGACGACAATAAATAGACTTTTCTTGCCAATGAATGCCTTTTTCTTAATGTTTCCTGAGGTAAACATTCAATTATAGTTTGTTTTAAGTAAAAATGTAAAAAAAGTCAACTTAAAATCAGTTATGAGATTATAAAGCCATTTAAAGTGAGTAATAAGGCTTTTGAAGGAATGGGTGACTATAAATAGATCTTTCTTCTTAATGAATGCCTTTTTCTTCATGTTTCTCAAGGTAGACATTCAATTATAGTTTGTTTTAACAAATAATGTGAAAGAAATTACCTAAGAATCAATTATGAGATCATAAAGTCATTTAAAACAAATGATAAGGCTTTTGAAGGAATGGGTAACTATAAATGGACTTTTCTTGCCAATGAATACCTTTTTCTTCATGTTTCTCAAGGTAGACATTCAATCATAATATGTTTTAACCAAAAATGTAAAAAATTTAACTTAAAATCAATGATGAGATTATAAAACCATTTAACACAAGTATCAAGGCTTTTAAAGTAATGGGTGACTATAAATTGACTTATCTTGCCAATGAATGCCTTTTTCTTTACGTTTCTTGAGGTAGAGATTCAATTATAGTCTGTTTTAACTAAAAATGAGAAAAAATTCAACTTAAAATCAGTTACAAGATTATAAAACTATTTAAAGCAAGTAATAAGGCTTTTGAAGGCTTTAGTGACTATAAATGGACTTTTCATGCCAAGGGATAAGTTTTACTTCACGTTTCTCAAGGCAAGCATTCAATTATAGCCTTTTTAACAAAAAAATGTAAAAGAATTCAATTGAAAATCAATGATGAGATTATAAAGCAATTTAACGCGAGTAATAATGCTTTTGAAAGAATGAGTGACTATAAATGGACTTTTCTTACCATTGAATGCCTTTCTCTTTATATTTTCCAAGATAGACATTCAATTACAGTCTGTTTTAATAAAAAATGTGAAAAAAATCACCTTGAATTAGTTATGAGATTATAAAACCATTTAAAGCGAGTAATAAGGTTTTTGAAGGAATTGGTGGCTATAAATGAACTTTTCTTGTTAATGAATGCTTTTTTCTTCATGTTTCTTAAGATAGACATTCAATTATATTCTATTTTAACTAAAAATTGTAAAAAAATTCAACTTAAAAGTAATTATGGAAGCATTTAAAGCAATTAATAAGGCTTTTGAAAGAATGGGTAACTATAAATGGACTTTTCTTGCCAATGACTACCTTTTTCTTCATGTTTCTTGAGGTGGATATTCAATTATAATCTATGTTAACAAAAAATGTAAAAAAATTTAACTTAAAATCAATTATGAGGTTATAAAACTATTGAAAGCGAGTAATAAAGCTTTCAAAGGCATGGGTGACTATAATTGAACTTTTTTAGTCAATGAATGGCTTTTTCATTACGGCTCTCGAAGTAGACATTCAATTATAATCTATTTTAACAAAAAATGTAAAAGAATTCAACCTAAAATCAATTATGAGATTATAAAACCATTTAAAGTGAGTAATAAGGCTTTTGGAGAAACGGGTGACTATAAATAGACTTTTTTTACCAATGAATACCTTTTTCTTCATGTTTCTCAAGTTAGACATTCAAATATAGTCTGTTTTTAAAAAAATTTAACTTAAATGTTAAAAAATTTAACTTAAAATCAATTATTAGTTTATACAACTATTTAAAATGAGTAGTAAGGCTTTCAAAGGCTTCAGTGACTATAAATGGTCTTTTCATGCCAATAGATGGCTTTTGCTTCATGGTCGCAAAGGCAGACATTCAATTATAGCCTTGTTTAATAAAAAATGTAAACAAAATTTAACTTAAAATCAATTATAAGATTATAAAATCATCTAAAGCGTGCAATAAGGCTTTTGAAGGAATGTGTGACTATAAATGAACCTTTTTTATCAATGAATGCTTTTTTCTTCACGTTTCTTGAGGTAGACATTTAATTATAGT
>NW_018397289.1:13516-13696 GCF_002168275.2 Theobroma umbraticum
TAACGAATGCCTTTTTCTTCACGTTTCTTAGGGTAAACATTCAATTATAATCTATTTGAATAAAAAAAGGTAAAAAAATTGAACTTAAAATCGATTATGCGATTATAAAATCATTTAAATCGAGTAGCAAGGCTTTCAAAGGGATAGGTGACTATAAATGGACCTTTCTAGTCAATGAAT
>NW_018397289.1:13888-15267 GCF_002168275.2 Theobroma umbraticum
AAAAATTCAACCTAAAATCAATTATGAGATTATAAAACTATTTAAAGTGACTAAGAAGGCTTTCGAAGACATGGATGACTATAAATTAACTTTTGTAGTTAATGAATGGCTTTTTGTTCACGTTTCTCATGATAGACATTCAATTATAATCTATTTTAACTAAAAATGTAAAACAATTGTACCTAAAATCAATTATGAGATTATAAAATCATTTAAAACGAGTAATAAGTCTTTTGAAGGCTTGAGTGACTATAAATGCACTTTTCACCCTTATGGATGACTTTTGCTTCAAGTTTCCCAGGGCAGATATTCAATCATAATATATTTTAATAAAAAATATAAAAAAATTTAACTTAAAATCAATTATTAGATCATACAACCATTTAAAATGAGTAATAAGGCTTTTGAATGAATGAGTGACTTTATGTAGACTTTTCTTGCTAATAAATGACTTTTTCTTCACGTTTTTGAAAGCAGACGTTCAATTATTGCCTTTTTAACAAAAAATGTAAAAAAATTCACCTTAAAATTAATTATTAGCTTATAACACTATTTAAAGCAAACAATAAGGCTTTCGAAGGCTTAAGTCACTATAAATGAACTTTTCGTGCCAATGGATGGCTTTTGCTTCACATTCCCCAAGATTGACATTCAATTATAGCATTTTTTACTAAAATACAAAAAAATCAACTTAAAATCAATTATGAGATTATAAAACTATTTAACGCGAGTAATAAGATTTTTGAAGGAATGGGTTACTATATATGAACTTTTCTTGTCAATAAATGACTTTTGCCTCACGTTTCTTGAGGTGGACATTTAATTATAATATATTTTTAAAAAAATATAAAAAAATACAAATTAAAATCCATTATGAGATTACAAAAACCATTTAAAGCGAGTAATAGGGCTATCGAAGGCTTAAGTGACTATAAATGGACTTTTCTTGTCAATAAATGACTTTTGCCTTACGTTTCCTGGGGTAAAGATTCAATTATAAGATATTTTATCCAAAAATGTAAAAAAGTTTAACTTAAAATCAGCTATGAGATTAAAAAATCATTTAAAGCGAGTAATAAAGCTTTTGAAGGCATGGGTGACTATACATGGACTTTTCTTGCCAATGGATAGCTTTTTTTCATGTTTCCTAATACAGACATTCAAATGCTATCAGTTTTAACCGAAAATATAAAAAACTTCAACTTCAAATCAATTATGAGAGTATAAAACTATTTAAAGCTAGTAATAAGGCTTTCGAAGGCATGGGTGACTATAGATAGACTTTTCTTGTCAATGAAGAGTTTTTTCTTCATGTTTCTTGATGTAGACATTCAAATATTATCTGTTTTGATCAAAAATGTTAAAAAATTCAACTTAAA
>NW_018397289.1:15277-15370 GCF_002168275.2 Theobroma umbraticum
GGATTATAAAACCATTTAAAGCGAGTATTAAGGCTTTTGAAGACTTAAGCGAATATAAATGGACTTTTTTTGCCAATGGATGACTTTTGCTTC
>NW_018397289.1:15380-15717 GCF_002168275.2 Theobroma umbraticum
AGGCAAACATTCAATTATAATATAGTTTAACAAAAAATGAAAAACAAATTCACTTTAAAATTAATTATGAGATTATAAAATCATTTAAAGAGAGTAATAAGGCTTTCGAAAACTTAAGCGACAATAAATGGACTTTTCTTACCAATGGATAATATTTGCTTCATGTTTCCTAAGGCAGACTTTCAATTATAATATATTTTAATAAAAAATGCAAAACAATTCAACTTCAAATCTATTATGAGATTATAAAACCATTTAAAGCAAATTATAAGGCTTTTGAAGGCATGAGTGACTATAGATGGACTTTTCTTACTAATGAATGACTTTTTCTTCATGT
>NW_018397289.1:15727-15805 GCF_002168275.2 Theobroma umbraticum
AGACATTCAAATATTATCTGTTTTGACAAAAAATGTAAAAAAATTAAACTTAAAATCAATTATGAGATCATAAAACAA
>NW_018397289.1:16009-16380 GCF_002168275.2 Theobroma umbraticum
AAAAAATTTAACTTAAAATTAATTATGAGATTATAAAACCATTTAAAGTGAGTATTAAGGCTTTCGAACGTTTGGGTTACTATAGATGAAACTTTCTTACTAATGAATAGCTTTTTCTTCATGTTTCCTAATGTAGACGTTCAAATGTTATTTGTTTTAACCATAAATGTAAAAAAATTTAACTCAAAATCAATTAAGAAATTATAAAATCATTTAACGCGAGTAGTAAGGCTTTCGAAGACTTAAGCGACTATAAATGGACTTTTCTTACCAATGGATGACTTTTCCTTTACGTTTCTTAAAGTAGACATTCAATTATAATATATTTTAATAAAAAATGTAAAAAAGTCTAACTTAAAATCAATTATGAG
>NW_018397289.1:16390-16724 GCF_002168275.2 Theobroma umbraticum
CATTTAAAACGAATAATAAGGCTCTCGAAGACTTAAGTGACTATAAATGGACCTTTTTTGCCGATGAATAACTTTTTGCTTCACGTTTCTTGAGGCATACATTCAATTATAATATATTTTAACAAAAAATACAAAAAAATTGAACTTAAAATTAATTATGTGATTATAAAACCATTTAAAGCAAGTAATAAAGCTTTCAAAGGCATAGGTGACTATAGATGGACTGTTCTTGCCAATGAATGGCTTTTTCTTCATGTTTCTCAATGTAGACATTCAAATATTATCTGTTTTGACTAAAAATATAAAAAAATTAAACTGAAAATCAATTATGAGA
>NW_018397289.1:16734-17224 GCF_002168275.2 Theobroma umbraticum
ATTTAAAGCGAGTAATAAAGCTTTTAAAGATTTAAGCGACTAGAAATGGACTCTTCTTGCCAATGGATAACTTTTACTTCACGTTTCCTAAGGTAAACTTTCAATTATAATATATTTTGAGATTATAAAACCATTTAAAGCGAGTAATAAAGTTTTCGAAGACATGAGTGACTATAGATGGACTTTTCTTGACGATAAATGGTTTTTTTTTCATGTAACATTCAAATATAATTATCAATTTTTAACCAAAATTGTAAAAAAGGAATAAAGTTAAAATTAATTATTAGATTATAAAACCATTTAAAGCGAGTAATAAGGCTTTCAAAGTCTTAAGCGACAATAAATGGACTTTTCTTGCTAATGGATGACTTTTGCTTCATGTTTCTTGAGGTAAGCATTCTATTATAAAATATTGTAATAAAAAATTGTAAAACAATTTAACTTAAAATAAATTATGAGATTATAAAACTATTTAAAGCAACTAATAAGG
>NW_018397289.1:17234-17356 GCF_002168275.2 Theobroma umbraticum
CATGGGTGACTATAGATGGACTTTTCTTACCAATGAATATGTTTTTCTTCACGTTTCCCGATGTATACATTCAAATATTATCAATTTTAATCAAAAATATAAAAAAATTCAAGTTAAAATCA
>NW_018397289.1:17366-17520 GCF_002168275.2 Theobroma umbraticum
TATAAAATCATTTAAAGTGAGTAATAAGGCTTTCGAATACTTAAGCGATTATAAATAAACTTTTCTTGCCAATGCATGAATTTTGCCTCTCGTTTCCCAAGATAGATAGTCAATTATAATATGTTTTGACAAAAAAATATAAAAAAATTCAACT
>NW_018397289.1:17530-19061 GCF_002168275.2 Theobroma umbraticum
TATGAGATTATAAAATCATGTAAGGCAAGTAATAAGGCTTTCGAACGCATAGGTGACTATAGATGGACTTTCTTACCAATGAATGGCTTTTTCTTCATATTTCTTGATGTAGACATTCAAATATTATCTGTTTTAGCCAACAATGTAAGAAAATTTAACTTGAAATGAATTATCAGATCATAAAACCATTTAAAGCGAGTAGTAAGGCTTTGGAAGACTTAAGAGACTATAAATGGACTTTTCTTACTGATGGATGACTTTGGCTTCATGTTTCCTGAGGTAGACATTCAATTAAAATATATTTTAACAAAAAATATAAAAAAATTTAACTTAAAATCAATTATGAGATTATAAAACTATTAATGCGAGTAATAAGGCTTTTGAGCGCATCGGTGATTATAGATGGACTTTTCTTGCCAATAAATATCTTTTTCTTCATGTTTCTTTATGTAGACATTCAAATATTATCTATTTTGAAAGAAATGTAAAAATATTCAATTTAAAATCTATTATGAGATTATAAAACCATTTAAAGTGAGTAATAAGGCTTTCAAAGGCATAAGCGACAATAGAAGGACTTTTCTTGCCAATGAATGACTTTTTTTTCATGTTTCACAATGTAGACATTCAAATATTATTTGTTTTGACTAAAAATGTAAAGCAAATTAACTTAAAATTAATTATGAGATTACAAAGCCATTTAAAGCGAGTAATATGGTTGTCGAAGACTTAAGCCAGTATAAATGGAGTTTTCTTACTAATCGATAACTTTTGTTTCATGTTTTTCAAGGTAGACATTCAATTACAATATATTTTAAGAAAAAATGTAAAAAAAATTCAACTTAAAATCAATTATGAGATTATAAAATCATGTACAATAAGTAATAAGACTTAGGAGACTTAAATGACTATAAATGGACTTTTCTTACCAATAGATGTCTTTTGCATCACGTGTCTTAAGATAGATATTCAGTTATAATATATTTTAACAAAAAAATGTAAAAAAAATTTAACTTTAAATGAATTATGAGATTATAAAACTATTTAAAGCGAGTAATAAGGCTTTTGAAGACTTAAGCAACTATAAATGGACTTTTCTTGCCAATGGATAACTTCTGCTTCATGTTTTTTGAGGCAGACATTCAATTATAATATATCTTAAAAAATATAAAAATATTCAACTTAAAATCAATTATGAGATTATAAAACCATTTAAAGTGAGTAATAAGGCTTTCGAACTCATGGATGACTATAGATGAACTTTTCTTGTTAAGGAATGGCTTTTTCTTTATGTTTCTCATTGTAGACATTTAATTATTATCTGTTTTAACAAAAAATGTTAAAAAATTTGACTTAAAATCAATTATGAGATTATAAAAATATTTAAAGTGAGTAATATGCCTTTTGAAGACTTAAGCGACTATAAATGAACTTCTCTTACCAATGGATGACTTTTGCTTCACGTTTTCTAAGGTAAAGATTCAATTACAACATATTTTAACAAAAAATGTAAAAAAATTTAACTTAAAAT
>NW_018397289.1:19071-19411 GCF_002168275.2 Theobroma umbraticum
ATTCTAAAACTATTTAAAATGAGTAATAAGGCTTTTGAACGAATGGGTGACTATAGATGGACTATTCTTGTCAATTAATGGCTTTTTCTTCCCATTTTCTAAGATAGACATTCAGATACTATCAGTTTAACAAAAAATGTAAGAGAATTCAACTTAAAATCAATTATGAGATTATAAAATATTTAAAGCCAGTAATAAGGCTTTCGAGCGCATGGGTGACTATAGATAGATTTTCCTTACCAATGAATGTCTTTTTCTTTACATTTATTGATGTAGACATTCAAATATTATCTATTTTAACAAAAAATGTAAAAAAATTTAACTTACAATCAATTATGAG
>NW_018397289.1:19421-24780 GCF_002168275.2 Theobroma umbraticum
CATTTAAAGTGAGTAATAAGGCTTTTGAAAGCATGGGTGGCTATAGATGGATTTTTCTTGCTAATGAATGGCTTTTTCTTCATGTTTCTCAATGTAAACAAATAAATATTACCTGTTTTAACAAAAAATGTAAAAGAATTTAACTCAAAATCAATTATGAGATTATAAAACCATTTAAAGCGAGTAAAAAGGCTTTCGAGTGCATGGGTGACTATAGATGGACTTTTCTTACCAATGAATATCTTTTTTTTTATGTTTCTCGATGTAGACATTCAAATATTATCTGTTGGAATAAAAAATGTAAAAATATTTAACTTAAAATCAATTATGAGATTATAAAATCATTTAAGGTGAGTAATAAGGCTTTTGAAGGCTTGAGTGACTGTAGATGTACTTTTCTTGCCAATGAATGGCTTGTTCTTTATGTTTCTCGATGTAGACATTTAAATATTATCTATTTTGATTAGAAAATATAAAAAAATTTAACTTCAAATCAATTATGAGATTATAAAATCATTTAAAGTGAGTAATAAGACTTTTGAAGACTTAAGGGACTAGAAATGGACTTTTCTTACCAATGGATGAATTTTGCTTCATGTTTCCTGATGTAAATATTCAATTATAATATATTTTAATAAAAAATATTAAAAAATTTAACTTAAAATCAATTATGAGATTATAAAACCATTTAAAACGAGTAATAAGGCTTTCGAAGACTTAAGCAACTATAAAAGTACTTCTCTTGCCAATGGATAACTTTTGCTTCACGTTTTCCAAAGCAGACTTTCAATTATAATATAGTTTAATAAAAAATGTAAAACAATTCAACTTAAAATGTATTATGAGATTATAAAACAATTTAAAGCGAGTAATAAGGCTTTTGAAGGCATGGGTGATTGTAAATGGACTTTTATTGACAATGAATGAGGTTTTTTTCATGTTTCCCACTGTAGACATTTAAAAATTATCAGTTTTAACAACAAATGTAAAAAAATTCGACTTAAAATCAATTATGGCATTAGAAAACCATTTAAAGCGAGTAATAAAGCTTTTAAAGACTTAAGCGAACTATAAATGGACTTTTCTTACCAATGGATGACTTGTGCTTCACGTTTCTAGAGGTAGGCATTCTATTATATTATATTTTAACAAAAAATTTTAAAAAATCAGCTTAAAATCAATTATGAGATTATAAAATCATTTAATGTGACTAATATGGCTTTTGAAGGCATATGTGACTATAGATGGACTGTTTTTCCCAATAGATGACTTTTGCCTCACATTTTTTGAGGCAAACATTCAGTTATATTATATTTTAACAAAAAATATAAAAAACTTCAACTTAAAATCAATTATGAGATTATAAAATGATTTAAAGCGAGTAATAAGGATTTCAAAGACTTATCTTACCAATGGATAACTTTTGCTTCACGTTTTCCAAGGCAGACTTTCAATTATAATATATTGTTGGCTCCATTACTTTTGATGATAATAAAACATTCCCATTCATTTATGTCTAACTTTTCTACTTGAGTGTGTAGGACAAAATGTATGTTAAATAATTAGTTAATCATTCAAAGGTAAATATCAAAACTCATAAAAAATAAGGAGCTACAATTGAGCAATGAAACAAGAAGCCTCTCAGTTGGATAATCAAGGGAGTTGGTTGGATAAAACTCGAAAAAGGAGTTGGCAAGTTCAAGCAAATTGTGAGACAGGGAACATTTAGTCGACCAAGAGGCAGTGTTTATTGACTAAGAGCTTATTGCCAAAAATTGGGTTCAGAGATAGAAACAACTTAATTGACTAAGTGGCAATGTTAATCGACTAAGAGCATTCTGTCTATAAATTTGAATTGAATGCTAAAAGATAAATTAACGGCTAGAACTGTCTCCAAACTGTTTTCAAAGGTCAGAATCTGTCTAACAACGATCAAAGTTGATTTTTCAAGTATAAAAGGCACTCCCAACAACTATGAACAATGGTTGAAGGCTTCCAAGATAAACAAGAGCTCAAAAATAGCAAAAACTCTCTATATACTTTCTGCACTTCACTCCAATCTTTGTAATAGAGTTAAGAACTTCATCTTGTACCATTTAGATCAGGTTAGTGATCATATGTACTTCTTTATTTCTTTTCTCCTTGATTGCTTAGAGTGTGTAAGACACTCTAAGAGGATTAATCAAGCTTGGGATAGCTTGATTGAGCGTATAGGTTCTAACTCAGCCTAGAAAAGTTAGTTTTGGGTTTTGGTTGATCCAAAAAAAAACTACTGTTAATGGTTTTGGCTGAGCCTATGAAAAGCCATTATAAAGGCTTGGTGAAAGCTTGGGAATTTCATCATTTATAGTGATTTAATTTGAAAAATCCTTGGTTGAACAATCAAGGTAGTGGATGTAGGTCGTTGATTGAACCACTATATATCTTTATGTATTGTCTTCCTTGTTTTATTTTTCATTTTATTCTTTGTTAGATTATTCCTTCATCTTGCATTTAATCTCTCTTCATTGAGCTTTAACTTGCCCCCAATTAGAGATCAAATTTAGTAAGAGCCAAAAACTTGTTATTCACCCCCCTTTAGTGCATTTATTTGGGACCAACAAGTGGTATCAAAGCTAGATCCCTCATTCTTAAAGCCTAACATCCTAAAAGAGATCCAAATGGCTCTTCAAAAGTCCATAGTTGTTGAAGGACAATCCACAAATAGACCACCTTTGTTTGATGGATCGAACTACCCCTATTGGAGCAGTAGAATGTCAATCTATATAAAGGTAATAGATTATGAAATGTGGGATGTCATCACTGATGAACTCTTCATTCCCTCAACCATGAATGTAGTGACAAATGAAATGATTCCTAAGCCAATGGCTGAAAGGATTAAAGCTAAAACCAAAAAGGTTCAGACAAACTTTAAGGCAATAAACACTTTACATTTTGCCTTCACTCCCACTGAGTTTAATAAAGTGTCAAGTTGTACAACAGCTAAACAAGTGTGGGACAAATTTAGGATTATCCATGAAGGGACTTTTCAAGTTAAGGAGTCCAAAATAGCTCTCCTAACTCACAACTATGAGATATTTAACGTGGAACCTGGTGAAGATATCACCACCATGCTTGATAGATTCACGAACATCACCAATAAACTCAGTCAGTTAGGCAAACCAATTCCTGAACATGAAATTGTCAAAAGACTACTTAGAAGCCTACCAAAAAATTGAAAGCCAAAAGTGATTGCTATCTGTGAAGCCAAAGGCTTAAATATCATCACTCTTGATGAAATTTATGGGTCTCTTCTCACTCCAGAAAAAGACAAGAGAGAAGCAAAAGAAAAGAAGAAAAGCATTGCCTTAAAAGCAAGCTTTCTGGAAGAAGAACTGAAAAATTTATCCTGCACTGATGCTGAAGAATTGGCTATGGTAGCTAGAAGGTTTAGAAAACTTATGGGACAAAGAGACAGGAGATTAGCTTAGAAAGGGTACAAAAGAGATCAAAGTTCTTCATGGAAAACTAGAAATAAAAATGAGTGCAACAAGAAAGAAGAGCTTATATGCTTTGAATGCAAGAAGCTTGGACACTTAAAGTCAGAATGCGCTTTGCTGAAGGAAGAAACTCCCAAGAAAAACAAAAAATCAAAGATGGCAATGGTGGTTGCCACCTGGTCAGACAATGATGTTTCAAGCTCATATGCTGAAGAAGAGAAAATGGAAGAAAACGCAAATTTATGTTTGATGGCAAGAGATGATGAATCTGATGTATGTTTTGTTTCTTGTGATTTTTTTATTGATGAACTTCAAGACGAATATGAATGTCTTTCTGATGAGTTTGAAAAACTTGCATCAAAATACAAGGCTTTGAAAATAAAGACTTCATCTCTTGCAAATGATTTAGAAAAAATAAAACACGATTTCTGCTCTATTTTTTAACAAAGAAATTTACTTCAAACTGAACTTGAACACTCAAAGACAAATTATGAAATTCTGAAAATGGAATTGGAAAATAGGACTGAAGCTTTGCAAAAAGCTGTTGATGAAAATACTGCTCTTAAGAATGTAAGAAATGCAACATCAAGAAGAAACACATATTTCAAGAAAAGTTCTGTTAATGTTTTTCCTAGGTGTTATATTTGTAATAAACACGCTCACCTATCTTATAACTATTATAGAAACAGAAGCATGCAGAAAATAAAAAGGATTTGGGTTCCAAAAAGATCCTATGTAGTAGCTAACCTTCAAAGTCCCATCAAGGTATGGGTACCTGTTAAGAAAAATAGAAAATCTATCTTATAGGTTGAGCTTAACCGAAAAAACATATGTTCAAGAGCTTAACTGAAGGAGAAGCAACCATGGTACATGGATAGTGGCTACTTAAGACATATGACTAGAAACGAAAAGTTATTTGCTCAATTGAACAAGAAAAAAAGAGGTACCGTAACATTTTGAGATGACTCAAAAGGTATAATTCATGGTAATGGAACTATTGGTAAGAATTCTCAAGCTCAAATTAGTCATGTGTTACTTCTCAAAGGTTTAAAGCATAATTTATTAAGTATCAGTCAATTGTGTGATAAAGGCTTTAAAGTATGTTTTGATTCATGTAAATGTGAGATGATAGACATCAGTACTAATGGAGTTTCATTCATAGGAAAAACAATTAAAAATATGTATGTTATATTTCTAGAAGATCTTGAGATTAATTGTGAATCATGTCTTATGGAAAATGATGGAAATGATAATTGGTTATGGCATAGGAGACTTAGACATGTGAGCATGCATACTATCTCAAAATTAATGAGAAAAAATTTGATTATAAGATAACCTGAACTTAAATATGAAAATGATCAGATTTGTGATGCTTGTTAACTAGGTAAATAAGTTAGAACATCCTTTAAAACCAAGAAGATTATTTCAACCTCTAGACCTCTTGAGTTGCTGCATATCGATTTATTTGGTCCAATAAGCACAACTAGCTTAGGAGGCAAATCATATGGTTTTGTGATAGTTGATGACTACTCTAGGTACACTTGGGTCTACTTCCTTGCTCAAAAAAATGATGCACTGCCTGTATTTGTGAATCATTGTAAGAGAGTTTAAAAATGAAAAAGGACTTGTCATTGTTAGTATTAGGAGTGATCATGGAAAAGAATTTGAAGGAGATGGTTTTGAAAATTTTTGTAATGAAAAGGGGTTAGATCACAACTTCTCTGCACCTAGAACACCTTAACAAAATTAAGTTGTAGAAAGGAAAAATAGAACTTTAAAAGAAATTGCTAGAACCATGCTTTGTGAAAACAATCTACCCAAATACTTTTGGCATAAGCTATCAATACAGTTGCATATGTTCTTAATAGAGTATCAATAAG
>NW_018397289.1:24790-25315 GCF_002168275.2 Theobroma umbraticum
TCAAAAACCCCATATGAATTGTAAAAAGGTAAAAAACCAAATATTTTTCACTTTAGGAGCTTTGGCTGCAAATGTTTTGTATTAAATAATGGAAAACATTCTTTAGGAAAATTTGATGCTAAAAGTGATGAAGCAATATTTCTAGGATATGCTTTGAACTCAAAAGCCTATAAAGTTTTTAGCAAAAGAACTTTAACAATTGAAGAATCTATCCATGTAGTGTTTGATGAATCTAATGCCTTGCAAAAGGAAGCTCTTGCTGATGAAAATGATGTAGAGGACTTTGAAAGACAAATGGAAGAAATGAGCTTAGAAAATAAGAAAAACAATGAAGAAAATTCACTTGGAAGAGAAGCAGAACCTCCACCTTGAAAAACTCTGCAAAGGACTGAAAATCATCACATTGATCTTCCAAAGAGCTAGAAGTACATGAAAGATCATCCATAAGAACAGATCATAGGTGATCTTTCATAAGGTGTCAAAACTAGAAGAGGGATTAGAGAGACATGTGAATTCTCAACTTTC
>NW_018397289.1:25325-28357 GCF_002168275.2 Theobroma umbraticum
TCGAGCCTAAAAGCTTTGAAGAGGTAGAAAAAGAAGAAAGTTGGATATTGGCTATGCAAGAAGAGCATGATTAATTTAAAAGAAACTGAGTGTGGACACTAGTTTCTAGACTATTAAATCACCTAATTGTTGGCACAAAGTGGGTGTTTAGAAACAAGGTAAATGAGCAAGGTAATGTCATTAGAAATAAAGCTAGGTTAGTGGCTCAAGGATATAACCAAGAAGAAGGCATTGACTATGATTAAACATTTGCTCCTGTTGCTAGGATAGAAGCCATAAGATTATTGCTTGCATTTGCATGTTTCATGAACTTCAAATTATTTCAAATGGATGTGAAAAGTTCTTTTTTAAATGGTCTTATCCAAGAAGAAGTCTATGTCAAACAACCCCCTGGATTTGAGGACTTTGAAAAACCTGATTATGTTTTCAAATTACATAAAGCTTTCTATGGACTAAAACAAGCTCTAAGAGCTTGGTATGAAAGACTTTCAAAATATTTAGTTGAAAAGGGGTATATTAGAGGAAGCATTGGTACAACATTATTTATTAAGAAATGCTTGAATGGTTTAATTGTAGTTCAAATTTATGTGGATGATATTCTATTTGGTGCTATTAATGAGGCTTTGTGCAAGAACTTTACTGAAGAAATGCAGGGTGAATTTGAGATGAGCATGATGGGTGAACTGAAATTCTTTCTTGGCCTTCAAATCAAATAATGCAAACAGGGCATCTTCATTAGTCAAGAAAGATACATTCATGACATGCTAAAGAAGTTTGATATGCTGAAACTAGAATCAATCAGTACACCAATGAGTCCTTTTATCAAGCTTGATGCAGATGAGAAAGGAAAAAGTGTTGATCAAAAACTTTATACAGGTATGATTGGATCTTTACTGTATTTAGCTACTGACAGACCTGATATTCAATTTAGTGTATGTTTGTGTGCACGGTTTCAATCTCAACCCAAAGAGTTACACTTAATTGCAGTAAAAAGAATCTTTAGGTACCTTTTAGACACACAAAATTTAAGATTATGGTAGTCATGGTCAAGTAAGAAACAAAACTCTGTTGCACTTTCCATAGTTAAAGCTGAATATATTTCCTTAGGTAGTTCCTCTACTCAGATTTTATGGATTAAACAACAATTAAAAGATTTTGGAGTGACTATGCATAATGTTTCAATATTTTTTGATAACACTAGTGCAATCAATATCTCAAAAAATCCAGTTCAGCACCCAAGAACAAAGCACATTGAGATTAGACATCATTTTATTAGAAACCATATGCTAAAGGGAGACATTAAGATTGAGTTTGTCAACACCTTGCATCAATTAGCTGATATATTTACCAACCCCTTAAATAAGAAAAGATTTTGTGAAATTAGGAGAAATCTAGGAATGACTAGTGCTCAAGAGCTTCTAAGAAAAATACAGTGCTAACACAAAAGTGGTTGGATCTCAACTCCATGAGGAAACACAAGAAGCTGAGTCATCTCCACCAAACTTTGAGAAAGTTTTCATCATGGATGTCTTTCAACAGATGGTAAGGGAAGAGCAAGCTGAAAAAGAAGCAGCAAAAAGCAAAGCACAGAAACCAGCATCTACAAGAGCATTCCCTGAATCTGTTCATATTACTAGGAAAAATGATCAGACTGGGAAAGAAAAAGGGAAAGCTGTTGTACCTACACAAGCTAAAACTAAACCTACTATTAGAGGTAGAAAGACTATGGCAACCTAGACTAAGTTCCTCAAGAGGAGAATGTCCTCTAGATTAGCTGAAAAAGCCAAACCTCCAATCAAGTCTTTTGCTCAATATCTTCTTTGGAATAGATGAATCGACCCCTTTAGACTCCTCTTAGATTTGTTTCTATTTTGCTGATGACAAAAAGGGGGAGATAGTAGGTCAGGGTAGGAGTTATTAGAAATTTAAGGGTATTTTAAGAAAGTTGACTTTGATGATGCTGGAATATTTATGAAAACATTTTATTTTAAATTGCTGATGGATATTTTGTTGATGATATCTGAATGCTGAAATTATTTCTATGCTTTTGTGTTTAATGGAATGTCAATGATTGTTGATTTTGTAATGAATGTGGATTGTTGATAATATGCTGGTGATAGCTAGTTACAATGTGGATAATATTTTGTCATCTATCACTAATGTCCTGGAAGCTTGAATGAAGTTACTCTGTTAAAATGTCTAAATTTATACTTGCTACTCTCTCTAAGAAAATAGATAAAACATGCTGATTTGTTAAGTTGGATAGTAAAATAACTTGAAAGATCATGCATATACCGAAGGGAAGCACACACTCAGGGGGAGAAATTCTAATATGGTGTAAAACAAAAATAAGAAATAGACATTCTACAGTAAATCAAGGAATGTTTTGTCATCATCAAAAAACGGGAGATTGGTGGCTCCATTAGTTTTTGATGATAATAAAACATGCCCATTCATTTATGTCTAACTCTTCTACTTGACTATGTAGGACAAAAATATATGTTAAATAATTAATTAATTATTCAAAAGCAAATATCAAAACTCATAAAAATAAGGAGCTACAATTGAGCAATGAAACAAGAAGCCTCTCAGTTGGATAATCAAGGGAGTTGGTTGGATAAAACTCAAAAGAGGATTTAGCAGGTTCAAGCAAACTACGAGACAGAGAACACTTAGTCGACCAAGAAGTAGTGTTAGTCGACTAAGAGCTTACTGCCAAAAACTGGGTTCAGAGACAGAAATGACTTAATCGACTAAAAAGTTTTGTTAGTCGACTAAGAGCCTACTGTCAAAAACTGGGTTCAAAGACAAAGATGACTTAATCGACTAAGTGGCAATGTTAGTTGGCTAAGAGCATTCTGTCTAAAAATTTGAATTGAATGCTAAAAGACAAATTAACAGCTAGAACTATCTCTAAATTGTTTCCAACGGTTAGAATCTGTCTAACAGCCATCAGAGTTGATTTTTCAAGTATAAAACGTACTCCCAATAGCTATGAACAGTGGTTAAAGGCTTCCAAGATCAAAAAGAGC
>NW_018397289.1:28587-28853 GCF_002168275.2 Theobroma umbraticum
GAAAAGTTAGTTTTGGGTTTTGGTTGATTCCGGGAAAAACCATTGTTAAAGGTTTTGGCTGAGCCCATGAAAACTATTGTAAAAGGTTGGTGAAAGCTTGAGAATTTCACCATTTATAGCGATTTGGTTTGGAAAGTCCTTGGTTGAGCAATCAAGATAGTGGATGTATGTCTTTGACTGAACCACTATAAATCTTTGTGTATTGTCTTCCTAGCTTTATTTTTTATTTCATTCTTTGTTAGATTATTCCTTCATCTTGCATTTAA
>NW_018397289.1:28863-29001 GCF_002168275.2 Theobroma umbraticum
TTGAGCTTTAACTAGCCCCCAATTAGAGGTTAAACTTAATAAGAGCCAAAAAGTTTTATTCACCCCCTATAGCACATTTATTTAGGACCAACATATATTTTAACAAAAAATACAAAACAATTCAACTTAAAATCTATT
>NW_018397289.1:29011-29163 GCF_002168275.2 Theobroma umbraticum
AAAACCGTTTAAAGCGAGTAATAAGGCTTTCGAAGGCATGGGTGACTATAGATGAACTTTTGTGATGATGAATGACTTTCTCTTCATGTTTTACAATCAAATATTATCAGTTCTAACCAAAAATATAAAAAAATTTAACTTAAAACCAATTA
>NW_018397289.1:29173-29537 GCF_002168275.2 Theobroma umbraticum
AAACCATTTAAAACGAGTAATAAGGCTTTTGAAGACTTAAGTGACTATAAGGGAACTTTTCTTGCTAATGGATGACTTTTACTTCACGTTTCTAGAGGGAAGCATTCTATTATAATATTTTTAAATAAAAAATGTAAAAAAATTCAACTTAAAATTAATTATGAAATTACAAAACTATTTAAAAAGACTAATATGGCTTTCGAAGAAATAGGTGACTATAGATGGACTTTTATTGAGAATGAATGGCTTTTTCTTCACATTTCTCAATGTAGTGTCAGTTAAAACTCTACTACGCAAGTATACATATCGAATAAATAGTATATTAGCAAGTAGAGTATCGATCTCACAGGGAATTGATCTAAAA
>NW_018397289.1:29873-29994 GCF_002168275.2 Theobroma umbraticum
TTAAGTTCAGGCTCTAATCTGGCTACATATGACCTATAGGTATATCTCTATCATATACGCAAATCATGTAATATGATCATATGCTATCCCAATTTTAGTCTACACTAAACTCCCTTTCCCA
>NW_018397289.1:30360-30474 GCF_002168275.2 Theobroma umbraticum
CCAATTCTCTTGTTTTCTTGCTTTTTTCTTGGCTTCAAATCTTCAAAATAGTTGTTTGCTGCCTCCTCTTTAGAATCTATGAAAAAGGCCCCATAAATAGGCTCCAAATAACCT
>NW_018397289.1:30484-30571 GCF_002168275.2 Theobroma umbraticum
ATCCCATTAACTTCTCTTATCTTTGGAAAGTCGCCTAGCGCTGCGGCGCTACGTCTCCAGCTGCAGCGCTGAGCTCTCTAGAAATTT
>NW_018397289.1:30643-30990 GCF_002168275.2 Theobroma umbraticum
CGTGAGTTTCACCCTGATATGTTTCAAACCAGTAAAAGTAGTAAACATAAAAGTTTTGATTTAAGAATCACATCAATTGGACTTCTGGATTCAAAGATATGCTCCAAATACCGCATCATGTTTGGTCCTTGCGCACTACTACAGTACTCCAATTTTGACAAATATTTTGACCATGATCCAATCAGAACTGGGTCAAATAGTAAATAAAAATGATAGGTCTTCTTCTTATAATTCTATTGGACTAAGAATCACCTCATTTGAAGTTTTATATAGAGAGACATGGTCAAAACACTGAAACATATACAAATGAAGTCATCACCATACTTGCACTGATTTTCATCGAATGA
>NW_018397289.1:31090-31180 GCF_002168275.2 Theobroma umbraticum
CGTGAAGCAAAAGCCATCCATTAGTAAGAAAAGTCCATTTATAGTCACTTAAGTATTCAGAAGCCCTATTACTTGCTTTAAATGATTTTA
>NW_018397289.1:31190-31370 GCF_002168275.2 Theobroma umbraticum
ATTAATTTTAAGTTGAATGTTTTTACATTTTTGGTCAAAACATATAATATTTGAATGTCTATATAGTGAAACATGAAGAAAAAGCTATTCATTAGTAAGAAAAGTCCATCTATAGTCATCCATGCCTTCAAAAGCCTTATTTCTCGCTTTAAATTCTTTTATAATCTCATAATTGATTTT
>NW_018397289.1:31380-31686 GCF_002168275.2 Theobroma umbraticum
TTTTTATATTTTTTGTTAAAACAGATAAAATTTGAATGTCGACTTAAGGAAACATGAACAAAAAGATATTCATTAGCAGGAAAAGTCTATCTATAGTCACCCATGCACTCAAAAGCTTTATTACTAGCTTGAAATGGTTTTATAATCTCATAATTGATTTTAAGTTGAAATTTCTTACATTTTTTGTTAAAATATATTATAATTGAATGTCTGCTTTAGGAAACGTAAGGCAAAAGTCATCTATTGGCAAGAAAACTCCATCTATAGTCACTGATGCGTTCGAAAGCCTTATTACTCACTTTAAAT
>NW_018397289.1:31696-33726 GCF_002168275.2 Theobroma umbraticum
TCTTATAATAGATTTTAAGTTGAATTATTTTACATTTTTTGTTAAAATATATTATAGTTGAAAATCTACCTTAGGAACCATGAAGCAAAAGTTATTGGTAAGAAAAGTCCATTTATAGTCGCTTAAGTCTTCGAAAGCTTTATTACTAGCTTTAAATAGTTTTATAATCTCATATTTGATTTTCAGTTAAATTTTTTAATATATTTTTTTAAAATATATTATAATTGAATGTCTGCCTCAGGAAACGTGAGGCAAAAGTTATATATTGGCAAGAAAGGTACATCTATAGTCACCCATACCTTCGAAAGCCATATTTGTCACTTTAAATGGTTTTATAATCTCATAATTGATTTTGAGTTAAATGCTTTTATGTTTTTTGTTAAAATATATTATAATAGAATGCCTACATCGAGAAACATAAAGCAAAAGTCATCCATTGGTAAGAAAAGTCTATTTATGGTCGCTTAAGTCTTCGAAAGCCGTATTACTCACTTTAAATAGTTTTATAATCTCATAATTGATTTTAACATGAATATTTTTACATCTTTTGTTAAAACAGATAATATTTGAATGTCTACATTGGGAAACGTGAAGAAAAAATCATTCATTGACAAGAAAAGTCCATCTATAGTCACCCATGCCTTCGACGGCCTTATTAGTTGTTTTAAACGATTTTATAATCTCATAATTGATTTTAAGTTATTTTTTTTACAATTTTCTATTAAAATATATTATAATAGAATGCCTACCTCTAGAAATATGAACAAAAAGTCACCCGTAGGCAAGAAAAGTCCATTTATAGTTGCTTAAGTCTTTAAAAACCTTATTACTCGCTTTAAATGGTTTTATAATCTCATAATTGATTTTAAGTTTTTTTTTTTTCATTGTTTGTTAAAATTGATAATATTTGAATGTCTACATCAGAAAATGTAAAGAAAGGGTCATTCATTGTTAAGAAAAGTTTATCTATAGTCACCCATGCCTTTGAAAGCCTTATTACTCGCTTTAAATGATTTTTATAATCTCATAATAAATTTTAAGTTGAATTGTTTTACATTTTTTGTTAAAATATATTATAATTCAACGTTTGCCTTGGGAAACGTGACGTAAAAGTTATTCATTGGCAAGAAAAGTCCATTTATAGTCGTTTAAGTCTTCGAAAGTCTTATTACTCGCTTTAAAAGGTTTTATAATCTCGTAATTGGTTTTAAGTTTAATTTTTTTATATTTTTAGTCAAAAAAGATAAAATTTGAATGTCTACATTAAGAAACATGAAGAAAAAGCTATTCATTGACAATAAAAGTCCATCTATTGCCACCTATGCCTTCGAAAGCCTTATTACTCACTTTAAACGGTTTCATAATCTCATAATTGATTTTCAGTTGAATTTTGTTTTATATATTTTGTTAAAACAGATAATATTTGAATGTCTACATCAGGAAACATGAAGAAAAAGATATTCATTGGCAAGAGAAGTCCATCTATAGTCACCCATGCATTCGAAAGCCTTATTACTTGCTTTAAATGCTTTTATAATCTCATAATTTATTTTACCTTGAATTTTTTTACATTTTTGGTTAAAACATATAATATTTGAATGTCTACATGATAACTCTATTATATATAGTCATTTTAACTCATTTTGGGGGGTTAAGTAGCTAGATCTTTGAGATTTTAGGTTTGAATTTTAGCATTTTAGGTGTTTTTCTAGTTTAAGTTTGATTACTTGTTAAGTGATTAATTTAAGTTATTTTAGTTAAATTTTAGGTTGTTTTATTTTAAATTACTTTAAGAATATCATTTATATATATTTTGGTGTTTTGACCATATCTCTCTCTATAAAACTTCAAATGAAGTGATTCTTGGACCACTAGAATTATAAGAAGAAGACCTACAATATTTATGTTTACTACTTCATCCAGTTCTGACTGGATAGTGGTCAAAATATTTTTTAAAGTGGGAGCAGTATGCAAGCACCGAACATGATGTGGTATTTGGAGCATATCTTTCAATTCAGAAGTCCAATTGA
>NW_018397289.1:33812-34155 GCF_002168275.2 Theobroma umbraticum
AGACTGCCACAGCGCTGGGAAGAACAAGGCTGCAGCGTTGATAAAAGGAAGCATACATACAAATTTCCAGAGAGCTCAGCGCTTCAGCACTGGAGAAGTAGCGCTGGACAACTTTCCAAAGATAAGAGAAGTTAACGTGATTTTGGAAATTAGGTTATTTGGAGCCTATTTAAGCGGCCTTTTTTAGAGATTCTAAAGAGAAGGCAGCAAGAAACTATTCTGAAGATTTAAAGCCAATAAAAAAGCAAGAAAACAAGAGAATTGGAGGGAGAATCAAGATCACAAAGCGCTAACTATTAGTTTTCTCTCTTAGCTTTGTGTTTTTCTTATTTTCTTTGACTTG
>NW_018397289.1:34434-34539 GCF_002168275.2 Theobroma umbraticum
AAAGAGAGTTTAGTGTAGACTAAAATTGGGATAGCATATGATCATATTTCATGATTTGCGTATAAGATAGGGATATACCTATAGGCCATATGTAGCCAGATTAGA
>NW_018397289.1:34639-34731 GCF_002168275.2 Theobroma umbraticum
ATGCCTATCTCCACAAAGCTTGCATGCCACAAAAGGACTTTGAAAAACATTAATGCCCAAAGTATCAATTTTTTGAGACAAAGCATCTACTT
>NW_018397289.1:34741-35012 GCF_002168275.2 Theobroma umbraticum
AGCACTGATAGCCAATTCATAATCACTAGCAAGCATCCTAGGCACAAATTATTCAGATGTCCACTGATAGTTATAATAATTCATCACCTCAACCAAAAGTACTTGAAAATAAAATAAAAAAATTTGAATTAAGACAAATTTCCTGGCAACGGCGCCAAAAACTTGTCAATTAAAATTCTACTATGCAAGTATACGTATTGAATAGATAGTATATTAGTGAGTAAAGTATCGATCCCACAGGGAATTGATCTAAAAGTTTACTAAGTACTAA
>NW_018397289.1:35022-35134 GCF_002168275.2 Theobroma umbraticum
AATTAATCTTATCCAAACAATATCAAAATAATATCAAATAAAACTAAGTTACCAAATCTAAACTAAGAAAAATCAAAATAATAAATGCTCAAATAAATATCAAATCAAACAA
>NW_018397289.1:35458-36933 GCF_002168275.2 Theobroma umbraticum
GGCTACATATGGCCTATAAGTATATCCCTATCCTATACGCAAATCAATTAATATAATCATATGTTATCCCAATTTTAGTCTACACTAAACTTCCTTTCTCAAGTTTGTTTAGGTTCCTAAATCAATTTAACTAGTGGCCAAGCAATTAAAAGCATTAAGAGCAAATTGGAATAAACAATTCAAATCCCATTGAAAAGAAGCAAAAAAGACATTAAAAATTTAGATTACATGTGAGTTCAATTGCAATCCTAGAAAAATAATTTAGCTCATAATATCTAATAAAGACAACATCCAAAGAAATTTAGTCATGAATCCAAGTCAAAGAAAATAAGAAAAACACAAAGGTAAGAGAGAAAACTAATAGTTAGAGCTTTGTGATCTTGATTCTCCCTCCAATTCTCTTGTTTTCTTACTTTGTCCTTGGCTTCAAATCTCTAGAATAGTTGCTTGCTGCCTCCCTTTCAAAATCTCTGAAAAAGGTCCCTTAAATAGGCTTCAAATAACCTAACTTCCAAAATCCCGTCAACTTCTTTTATTTTTCAAAAGTCACCCAGAGCTGCGGTGCTACTTCTCCAGGGCTGTAGCGCTGAGCTCTCTGGAAATTTCTATGTCTGCTTCCTTTCATCAACGCTGCAGCTTTTTTCTCCCAGTGCTGTGGCAGTTAATCAAATTCAAACGTAAGTTTCACCCTAACATGTTCCAGAACTGGGCAAATTAGTAAACATAAAAGTGTTAGTCCTGTCTCTTAACTTTCCAATAGATCAAGAATCACATCAATTGGACTCCTGGATTGAAAGATATTCTCCAAATATCGCATCATATTCAGTCCTTGCATACTGCTGCAGTGCTCCGACTTTGACAAATATTTTGACCATGATCCAATTAGAACTGGATGAATTGATAAAAATCAAGTTGTAGCGATTCTTCTTATAATTCTAGTGGTCTAAGAATCACCTCATTTGGAGTTGTTTAGAGAGATATATGATCAAAATACTGAAACATATACGAATGAAGTCATCGCCATACTTGCACTAATTTTCATCAAATGAGCCTTTTTCATCAATTTCCTACAAAAGCCATAAGAGAAATTAGCAATAACTACTCTTAAAGTAATTTAAAACAAAACAACATAAAATTTAACTAAAATAACTTAAATTAATCACTTAACAAGTAATCAAACTTAAACTAGAAAAACACCTAAAACGCTAAAATTCGAACCTAAAATCTCAAAGATCTAGCTACTTAAGCATCCAAAATGTGTCAAAATAACTGTATATAATAGAGTTATCATGATCTAAATTAGTATTTCGATTATGACAATAGAGATTATCAAACATATAAATTAACATATTCTCAAATATTGCATTTTGAGTTGTCCTAGTAGAGACACAATTGCTAAGCAAAAGAAATACGATCTTGGATACGTTAACAATTGACTCAAGTGCAAGTGGGAGATTGTTGGTATATGCCCTTGA
>NW_018397289.1:37033-37184 GCF_002168275.2 Theobroma umbraticum
CAGCAAAACAATTCATACTCCAACAGTTACAACTCATGGTGGAATGACCCAAATATTTCATGGAGTAATGATCAAGATCCTACATATTCATCACAGCCTATTTTTCAGCATGATTTTCAGTCACAAGTTAGAGCCCCTATACTTGAGAAGA
>NW_018397289.1:37355-37478 GCF_002168275.2 Theobroma umbraticum
TAAATGGCAAGAATGTGGTAGATGATGAAGATAAAGTAGATCAAGGTAACACTTGCAGCAATCAAGTTTGAGATGAAAAAATTAAGCAAGAGGAGGAAGTATTTACACTACCACAAGTCAAGC
>NW_018397289.1:37937-38063 GCF_002168275.2 Theobroma umbraticum
AACCAAAGTCAAGCTAGTGACTATAAAGAAGCGCTTCTTGGGAGGCAACCGAAGCTATATCCTTTGTTATTTAGTTTTTATTCTAGTTCCGTTTTGTTTTTCAATGTAAATAAGTAGTTATAACCT
>NW_018397289.1:38073-38233 GCF_002168275.2 Theobroma umbraticum
TGTTTTGTTGTGTATGTAGATTTGGAAAGCATGAAGATGAGGAGAAGGAAGATTAGAGCTTTCAAGGCATTACCAACATTGATAGGGAAGTTTTTTTTTTATTCTTTTTAGCTTTTCACATTTAGGACAATGTCCAATTTAAGTTTGGGGGAAGGTTTTA
>NW_018397289.1:38243-38307 GCF_002168275.2 Theobroma umbraticum
TTTTTGTGATAGTTTAAGTTAGTTTTTTTTATTAATTTTTTTTTATTTCAACTAGATTTACTTG
>NW_018397289.1:38317-38445 GCF_002168275.2 Theobroma umbraticum
ATTTAATTTACCTATCCAATGATGAGAACTCAGCTATATTAGTTTTTGTGATAGTTTAAGTTAGTTTATTTTCATTAATTTTTTTTATTTCAACTAGATTTACTTGTGCCAATTTCATTTAATTTACC
>NW_018397289.1:38746-38916 GCF_002168275.2 Theobroma umbraticum
AATGCAAATTTTTGAATTATGTATTAAGTTCTAGAATTTGTTTGATTCTCTCTTAAGGAGAAATCCTAGGCTATGCTTAGTTAAGGAGATGATTTAGGCCATTTTTGAACCGATTAAGCCTTTTGTAGCCTTCCTTTACATAAATTATCCTTAGTTTCCCTCTTTTGAGC
>NW_018397289.1:39016-39203 GCF_002168275.2 Theobroma umbraticum
CATAACATCCACAATTTCCTAGCATTTCTACCAACTCATGCTTTCCATAATTTTTGCATTAAAATAAATCAACACATATTTATATATATTTACATAATTATGAGAATTTTTAAAATGGACACCCTCTACTCACCTCACAATAGCGGGGTACTACGTTGTTATTAATTCAGATAAGCAATAACTAATA
>NW_018397289.1:39213-40693 GCF_002168275.2 Theobroma umbraticum
ATCACCGGTTATCTCGTCTGACACGCCACCCCAGCACACTGCCTCTACTTATACGCTTCCTAGCAACCATCCAAACCCAATTCCTTAATTGCATGTATACTTGGCAGCAATTTAACTAACAACTTTCTTACCTAAATTTCATAGTAAATCCCATGCTTATATAATCATACATGGTAGTGATTTTTACCAAACAATTCTTAAATCTTTGCATGCATTTAACCAAACTAACAATTTCCACCTTCCTTACCTTAAAATTTTATAAGCCAAACCACCAAGCTCTCTTTAGGTTCGGTTATGGGGGAGGAAAAATGGAAGACAACTCATAAGGAGAAAGGAGAAAAGAAAGGAGCATGAAAGAAAAATGGCAGGACTTGATGAACGGTTTTCCTTTGAAGAAGCCACGGGTTGAAGAATGAAAAAGGGACAAAGAATGGTTTTTGAAAAGAAAGAAAAACATGATTAAAGTGATAGAGAAGTGAACGCTTCGGAAGCCAATTGGGATAAGAAGAAAATAGGAAAAGTTGGTCTTAATTGGCCAGCAAAGTGGAAAGAAAAAGAAATTAAAATCAAAGGAGAAGGGTGAAAGCTTTTCACTTAGTTAATGTATAGTAACAATTCTTGTCTCTTTCCTTTTCTTCTCTTGTCTTTTCCCCCTCTCTCTTTTTTTATAAATTTTTGCATTTCCAACAATCTCACATGGGATGGCTGACCATGGAAAGAAGAAAGAAGAGTCAAAGCTTTCTTTAGGAGCTTTGACCAAGCTAAATGGTAAAATTATCATTTAACCCTCCGAAGTTCTCATCCTTTTTATTAAGTTCCCCATCATTCCTTAAATTTTAATTTTTTTCTATTTTCCTTGACAAGTGTACAAATATAATATAAGATTTGCGCCCCATCAATGTGTCACCATAATATTTAAATATACACTTACCCGCTTGTGCTCTATTTAATAAAGACACGCGAGTCCCTTTAACCTCATTTTTTTCTTTAAAATTCTACGTTTCTTCTTCTCCCCCACTTAGATTAGTCATATAACCCTCTCTTTTAACTAATCTCACTAATAAATAAAATATTAATATTTTAATATCATTTTATTTATAAAATATTATTTTATTTTAAAATATTATTTTTACCTATCACCGTTCTCTAACACTTAAACTTACGGGAAATAATCCTTTTCTCATTGATAGAGTCTTATTAACTTCTAAACGAGGGTACGAGGTGTTACAATTATTCTTCTGGTTCTGGGAGAGGTGCTACACCCGTAAGTGGAGAAGATTATGTGAATGAACATCAAGGTAAAAATGGTGAGGATGAGGAGGATTCTCAAGAGGCCGAGGATGATTTGGATCATAATACAAGCTGGTACATGTTACATAAAGAATTACGCAAGTAAGTGATGGAGATATAATCAAGTTGCCATTAATAAAATATGTCTAATGTATATGAATGTGTAAGGATTAAGTGGGAAAGAAAGGTG
>NW_018397289.1:40703-40881 GCF_002168275.2 Theobroma umbraticum
ATGTAGGCTATAAAAATGATGATGAATGTATAACTAAGAAAGGAAAATAACAATGATGAATGCTAAGTATATTGAGCTTGGTTATTGCTAGGAAGTGAGCAAACGAAAAAAGATTGTCGTAGCAAATAACCAAAGGAGGAAGTGTAACCGGATAAGTGGCGAAGTGATATCCCGCCAT
>NW_018397289.1:40981-41064 GCF_002168275.2 Theobroma umbraticum
TGAAATTGAGAAAAGGAAAAAGAGAAAGAAAGAATGAAGTATTCAACAAAAGAAAATTGTTTATGGAAAAGGGGTATACTAGG
>NW_018397289.1:41074-41158 GCF_002168275.2 Theobroma umbraticum
TAAAGCTCTGAATAGGTTCTAGATTAACTCTGTGCTTAGGGTGATTTGAGCTATACATTATCCCATATCCAACCTTAACCCTAG
>NW_018397289.1:41371-41546 GCF_002168275.2 Theobroma umbraticum
ATGAAATGGTGCAATTGAATTCTAGTTAAATGTTTTCATGTTTAAGTTATTACAGGTTGTTTTATGTTTTGCTTGAGGACTAGCAAAATCTTCAATTTGGGGGTGTGAAAACTCTATTATATAGAGTTTTTTTGACACATTTTGGGGGCTTAAGTAGCTAGATCTTTAAGATTTT
>NW_018397289.1:41807-41898 GCF_002168275.2 Theobroma umbraticum
TGATGAAAATCAGTGCAAGTATGGTGATGACTTCATTCGTATATATTTCAATATTTTGACCATATCTCTCTCTAAACAACTCTAAATGAGG
>NW_018397289.1:41908-42486 GCF_002168275.2 Theobroma umbraticum
ACCACTAGAATTATAAGAAGAAGGGCTACAATGTTGATTTTTATCAATTCACCCAGTTCTCACTGGATCATGGTCAAAAAAATTGTCAAATTGAAAGCACTGAAGCAGTATGCAAGGACTGAATATGATGCGGTATTTCGAGAATATCTTTCCATCCAAAAGTCCAATTGATGTAATTCTTGATTATTGAAAAGTTAAGGGACAGGACTAAAACTTTTATGTTTACTACTTTGCCCAGTTCGGGAACATGTCAGGGTGAAACTTACGTTTGAAATTGATTGACTGCCACAACGCTTAGGGAACAAGGCTACAACGTTGACGAAAGGAAGCAGACATACAAATTTCCAGAGAGCTCAGCGTTGGAGAAGTAGCACCACGGTGCTGGGCGACTTTCCAAAAATAAAAGAAGTTGGCGGGATTTTGAAAATTAAGTTATTTGGAGCCTATTTAAGGGTCCTTTTTCAAAGATTTTGAAGGGGAGGTAGCAAGCAACTATTGTAGAGATTTGAAGCCAAGGACAAAGAAAGAAAACAAGAGAATTGGAGGGAGAATCAAGATCACAAAGCTCTAACTATTAG
>NW_018397289.1:42676-42766 GCF_002168275.2 Theobroma umbraticum
AAATTTTTAATCTCTTTCTTGCTTATTTTCAATGGGATTTGAATTGTTTATTTCTATTTGCTCTTAATGCTTTTAATTGCTTGGCCACCA
>NW_018397289.1:42776-42897 GCF_002168275.2 Theobroma umbraticum
TTTAGAAACCTAAACAAACTTGGGAAAGGAAGTTTAGTGTAGACTAATATTGGGATAGTATATGATTATATTAATTGATTTGCATATAGGATAGGGATATACTTATAGGCCATATGTAGCC
>NW_018397289.1:43202-43329 GCF_002168275.2 Theobroma umbraticum
TTCTTGCTAATATACTATCTATTCGATACATATACTTGCGTAGTAGAATTTTAATTGACAGATCACAATGAGACCTTGATTTCATTATTATGGCTCTTGTTGTTACTTTAACAACTTGGAATCCTTT
>NW_018397289.1:43339-43599 GCF_002168275.2 Theobroma umbraticum
TAAACCAATGATCCAAATATCTCTTCTTTTGTAGCCTAAACAAAAAGTTTGTATCCGATTGTAGATATAATCATGCAGTCATCTCTTGTTTTGGAACCATTCCAATATAACTGGTCAACCATGACTTTATGTCACTTTTAACATTTAGGATTCTCTTTATGATAAACTCCTTTAACATGTATCCTAAATTTTTTTGTTGAGTTCCTTTTTAGGCTCTAACTTTTTAGTTCCATTTTGTTTTTCTTAGACTGGTAAATGTA
>NW_018397289.1:43609-43710 GCF_002168275.2 Theobroma umbraticum
TTTAATGAGTAACTTACCTTACTCCCACTAACTTTATGATGTGCATGAAATATGTTTATCTTATTCAATGTATTCAACTACTTTGAATTTATTACATTGAA
>NW_018397289.1:43757-43910 GCF_002168275.2 Theobroma umbraticum
ATTAAATCAATTTTTGTGCATAGATCTTATCTATTGGATTTCATAATTTCATAAACCTTGACCTTTAAAGTGTCATTAGCTCCCACTATTTTTATCATTTATAGAAATCTTGCCAAGTAAACTTATTTAATTTCCTTTGGGGTGTTATATCCA
>NW_018397289.1:44319-44476 GCF_002168275.2 Theobroma umbraticum
GAACAATTCCAAAATAAAATGAGATGTAATGTAAATATATAAATATATATAAGTAAACATTTCATGCTAGAAAAATATAAATCTATGTTTCCTAAACATCAAACAAAATATTTAGTCATAGGTCCAAAACCAAAAACATCTCATCTTGGCAATCATG
>NW_018397289.1:44785-47933 GCF_002168275.2 Theobroma umbraticum
TTCATACCTGATGTGGAAGCTTCCTTTTGTTTCTTTCCTTTGATGGATTTAAGATAATCCTTGCAATTGCACCTCCAATGCCCAGGTTTACCCCAAAAATGGCATTTGTCATTGTCCTTTTCCTTTTTCACTCCTTTAGTAGGCTTTATACCTTTTGAAGTTGATGCCTTTTCATCCTTGTCTTTCTTAGAAAATTTTCTTTTCTTACTTTTATATTTTTTAGAAGAGACAAGATGAACAGAAGGCTTCTCTTTCACAATGGTATTCTTAGCCTGTGTGAGCATATTCAATAAGCCTGAAAACGTTACCTCAATCTTGTTCATGTTGAAGTTCAACACAAACTATGAATAGCTATCTGGTAGTGAAGAAAGTATAAGGTCTATGCTCAAATCATGATCCATAACCCAGCCCAATTGCTCAAGTTGAGTGATATATGCTATCATCTTTAGCACATGAGGCCTTACTGGGCTTCCTTCAAACATCTTACATTGGAGCAATTCCCTTGAAATGTCGAATCTCTCTGTGCAACTTTCCTTATCGAACATTTCTCTAAGGTTTAAGATAATATCCAAAGCATTCATAGCTTGATGTTACTTTTGAAGATCTGGAGCCACACTAGCCAACATCACACATGTGGCTTGAGTCAAGATCATCCATATAAATTCTATAGGCCTCCTTTTCCTCATTTGTAGCATCATTGCTAGGTTCCTCAAGAATAGGACCATCTAGGACATAAGCCTTTTTCACTTGTTTCAAGACGATCTTGATATTACGAAACCAGTCAATGAAATTTGGGCCTATCAACTTGTTTGCATCAAGTATGCTTCTAAGTGACAAACTATTTACCTTGATAGATTTATATCCTATATAAATCAACATAAATGATTATTAGTCATTAATGCAAATTATATAATCATAAAAACAAGGTTTTAAAATCTTATATGATTATTCTCAATATTTTATCAAAATAATAGCCTTCCTCTACTATTTCAAGAAATTTAACCTTTAAACTTTTTTTTGAGTTAGGACCCTTTTCATTCCACTGTAACAACTGCTCCTCGATCGTTACTGGAGTCCGAGTCTCGCAGAAGATCCTATCAAGTCCCGATTAAGCCTGAATTAAAATGTCAATAATTATCTCACAATCATACTATCAATCCGTGAAATTATTTTGATCCATAAAATCTTTGTGATAAGAATTGAAAAATACTTTGTATAAACTAAATAAACCTTTAATTCACAAAATCGTAAAAATGATGCATCAAAACTTAAACTCTCCAAATGTACATTTGAATTGAGACTACTATCTAATCCTATAATAAATTACTTTATGAAGACTCGACCTCTAGCAGTAGAGCGACTCGGAATAAAGTGCTATGAGATGCCTTCACCTATCCGTGGTGGGCTGAAAATGCCGATGAATACACGCTAGGCTGATCACCATCTGCAAAAGGGAAACAAGGAGGGGTGAGTCTCACAGACTCAGTGATCATCGGCTCAGTAAGCAGGGCGTAGATGAGAAACAGGCATAAGGCATATAAGTTGAATAATAAAACCAGAATATCAAATCATAATTGTAAGAACCCAAATCATAAGTAGGATATTTGTGCCTTGTAAAAATGAAGTCATGAAATCATATTACAACAATTTATTTGACAAAACGATGCTGAAAACAAATATAATGTAACCGAGTTCAAACAATAAAAACATTGCTTGTCATAGAAATATGAATAAAAGTGTCAAGTATGCACGTTGCCAAAAGGTGTGGCATATAAAGAAATCAAAGTGTATGGCCACGTAAACCATTTCATAGTCATCAAATAAGCACTGGAAGCTTTTATTCAAACCAGGGGAGATGTAACAAAATCTTAACTCTCCATCGTGCAAAAGAGAATGCATCGAAAACTCACAAGGCTCTTGAGTAGTTAAGTATCGTAATCACCCGTGGACCTATTTCCACATAATAACATTCGGGAGCTTTGCTCCACCGGATCCCCACAGCCATGGCAGTCGCAACGATGTTGGCCGACATAGAAGAATCAAGCGGTCACAACCACGAATATCATTGGTGGCCTAGCCACATATAACAACCCATGGCCTTGGCACGTATCTCACAGACTATGGCGCCAACCATGTCTAACAGCCCGTTGGAGACCCAAAAGTTCTCTACCTAGAGCTCATTTGTGCACGAGGGTTACACTTAACCGAAGTGACAGTCAGGCTACTCTCGACGCTCTCGGTTTGTCAAAATAATTTTAGAAACCAATTCAGAGGTTGTCCAAGACTTTTGCTTTAACTCATTTAAAAACAAAGTTTAACAACTTTTCCATTTAACCTTTTGCATAAAAGGCATGGTGTAAATATTTGTGTACAAATCGGGCTAAAACCAAACTCAAAACTTGCATTCAAAATCATTTAACAAATGTATTAGCTATGCATATCACACAAAAGAATACAAGGCACAGATTTTGATGCAAATATTGTGAAAGGCTTGCTTCTTGGTTTCTAAAACTCTTTTAAGTGTATAGCTTATCTATAGGTATATCCAAATCACTTTAGAAACACTTACATCTACAAACTTCCTATGGTTTCTACCAACTCGTGCTTTCCACAATAGCAATATGCAGATCATTGTAAATTCATTTTAAAATTGCCTATCGAGGCTAACAGCTCATGCTATCCACAATGCACTTAAGAAAACCATCAATGTTTACTAACGTAGATCAATGAATTTATATACTACTGAGATTTTAAAATAGGCACCCCCTACTCACCTCACAATGGCGGGATATTACTTCGCCACTAATCTAGTTATACTTGCTCCTTTGGTTATTCACTATGGCAATCCTTTTCCGTTTGCACACTTCCTAGCAACAAACCAATTTTAATGCACTTAGTTTTTGTCATTCTCATTTTCCTTTCTCAACCATATTTTCATCATCATTTTGTAGCTCACATTATGCTAGGATATCTTTCTTTTCCACTTAATTCTTACACATTCATATACTTTTCGACATACTTTTACTAAAGGGATTATATCTCTTACTTGCGTAATTCTTTACTGTTGGTCCCAAATAAATGTGTTAAAGGGGGTGAATAGCTCTTTTTGGCTCTTACTAAATTTAACCTCTAATTGGGGACAAGTTAA
>NW_018397289.1:47943-50478 GCF_002168275.2 Theobroma umbraticum
AGAGAAATTAAATGCAAGATGAATGAATAATCTACCAAAGACCTACATCAATTACCTTGATTGTTCAACCAAGGATTTTCCAAACCAAATCACTATAAACGGTGAAATTTCCAAGCTTTCACCAAGCTTTTACAATAGCTTTTCACAAGCTCAGCCACAACCTTTAACAATTGTTTTTCCAAGGATCAACCAAAACTCAAAACTAACTTTTCTAGGTTGAGTTAGAACCTATACACTCAATCAAGCTAACCAATGCTGTTTCCCCTAAGAGTGTCTCGCACACTTTAAGAAATTAAGGAGAAAAAAAATAAAGAGGTACCTATGATCACTAACGTGATCTGAATGGTACAAGATGAAGTGCTTAACTCTATTACAAAGATTAGAGTGAAGTGTCGAAAGTATGCGGAGAGTTTTTGAGATTTTTGAGCTCTTTTTGATTTTGGAAGCCTTCAAAACTAATTCATAGTTGTTGGGAGGGCCTTTTATACTTGAAAAATCAACTCTGATGGTAGCTATATAGATTTTGACTGTTGAAAATAGTTTGGGGGCAATTCTAGCCGTTAATTTATCTTCTAGCATTCAATTCAAATTTTCAAAGAGAATGCTCTTAGTCAACTAACATTACTACTTAGTCGATTAAGTCATCTTTATCTCTAAACCCAGTTTCTGGTAGTAAGCTCTTAGTCGAGTAACACTGTCTCTTGGTCGATTAAGTGTTCTTTATGTCACAGTTTACTTGAACCTGCCAACTTCTCTTTTAAGTTTTATCCAACCAGCTCCCTTGATTATTCAATTGAGAGGCTTCTTGTTTCATTGCTCAATTCTAGCTCTTTGTACTTATGAGTTTTGAAATTTCCTTTTGAATGATTGACTAATTATTTAATATACATTTTTGTCCTGCACACTCAAGTAGAAAAGTTAGACATAAATAAATGAAAATCAGGTTTAGGGGAGTGTAGTTTCTTTGCTAGATCTAGTTTTGGCTCATTGCCTTCAACTTGAAAATCAGGACTTTCACTTGCTTGTCCTACTGGAGTTGGACTTGGTGCTATAGGAGCATGTTTAGTTGCAGAACCTAAATAGGATTTCCTTTTGTCCTTCATCAAATTTCCCAACTCTTGTAGCATTTCTTCAACTTTCTCTATTCTGGCACCCTGGTCTGTGAGTTTTTGATCTATTCTCATCAGCAAATTTAGGATAATCTCATTGGAGATTTGTTAGAGTGTTGCTGTTGCTTGAGTAGAAGTAGCTTGCTTATCCCTCTGAGCATTCTTGAAAGTCTTGACAAATGTTTCTCCATACAACTTGTAACCCATCTTAGGTAGACTTCTTAGATAGATGGCTTGATCTCTACTCTTTACCTGATCTATCTCATATCTTGAACTCCAGATAACTTTCCTCTTTGCCAAAGAAGTAATTATATTTCCATAAGGCAAATGTATTTTGTCAACTTGGCATGTTCCTCTCATCCTTTCTAACATAAATCTTCCTAAATTTAGAGAAAAAGCATTGAATACAAACTACATCATCCACATATCCTGCAGACTTACATAGCTAAAGCTGCCAACTTTTCCATAAACTGTTTAAGTTATGAAGTAATGTAATATCCTAGTTTGTGGACTTTTGATGAAACTTGCATAGCTTTTGGAGGAAAATCTTTCAGTTTTTCTGGTAATCATTTCCCATAAGGATGAGGGATCATAATTTCTAGAATTTCATAATTTCCTTTATTACACTCAACATGCAACAATTCTCCTAAATCAGAGGCAGCAACTACAAACTCCTTTCCATTCAAAAATACCTTCAGACCATCATTCACAATTTCCTCAGGATCATCTAGTTCATTCTCATTCTGTGCTATACTAGTATAAAATTCCTTTAACAAACAATCACTATAGGTTCTGTTCTAAAAGACACTGAATTTCTTCATTTTCATTTCTTCTAAGTATTCTAATAATCCTTCCTTAATTTATGGAACCTCATTGAAACTGTCCCAGTCGATGAATTTCCCGCATGAGATAGGGGCATTTTCGATTTTCCAAAACCTATCTTCATGAATCTTATTTTTGAATTTTAGGTATGAAAAGTTACCTTTTGTAGTGGGTTTTCCTTTGTCTTTCTTTTTCTCTAATTTTTGTTCCTTTTTTCTTTGTTCTTCCCAATTTTCATGGTCACTATAGCAGATTCATCCTTCTTTTTCTTCTTTTGAATTTCGAAGGGAAGATTTTCTTCCATGGGCCATTTCCATTTCTTATTTTCCAGAGTATCCTTAGGTAGAGAAGGTTTTGCCATCGGTTTCTCAAGGTAGACATTAAATTATAATCTGTTTTCATAAAAAATATAATAAAATTCAACTTAAAATGAATTATGGGATTATAAAAACATTTAAGACGAGTAATAAGTCTTTCGAAGGCATGGGTGACTATAAATGAACTTCTCTTGCCAATGGATATCATTTTCTTTATGTTTTTTGAGGCTGACGTTCAATTATAATCTGTTTTAACAAAAAATGAAAAAAAGTTCAACTTAAAACTA
>NW_018397289.1:50488-52854 GCF_002168275.2 Theobroma umbraticum
TAAAAAACCATTTAAAGCGAGTCAAAAAGCTTTCGAAGGTGTGGGTGACTATAAATGGACTTTTCTTGCCAATAGATATCTTTTTCCTCACATTTCTTAAGGTAGACATTCAATTACAATTTGTAAGGTGAAAGTTAGCTATTAACATGGAACGAGTATTTTAAGTTTATCAATTCTTCAAAACCTTCAAGTGCTTTGTCACTGGATAATTATAATTTTGATAATATTTTATTATCAATATTATGATATATAATTCATTTATAACCCTTTAAATGATTATAACTTTAGTTTGTTGCTCTTGGTTAAGGCCCATCATCATTTGATGTTTACATTCGAAAACATGAAGTGGATGTTATCTATTGGTAAGAAAAGAGCATTTTAAGTTTATCATACCTTCAAAAGTTTGAAATGATTTATGAATAAAAATATATCATTTTCATAACATTTTATCATCAATATTATGATATATAATTCATTTATAATACTATAAATAATTATAAGTAAAAAATAAACTGATATTTATAGGATTATAATGAATTATATATCATAACTTTGATGAAAATATGTTATCAAAATAGAAATTATTCATTGATAAATCATTCCAACCTTCTAAAGACATGATAAACTTAAAATGCTCTTTCCTTCTCAAGGGATACCATCCACTACATGCTTCCCAATGCAAGCATCCAATTATGATAGGCTTTAACCAAGAACATCAAACCTTCGATTTATTTTTGATTTATAATCATTTATAGTATTATAAATGAATTATATATCATAATATTGTTGATAAAATGCTATCAAAATGATAATTATTCATGGATAAATCATTTTAAGCTTTTGAAGAGATGACAAATGTAAAACGATCTTTCCTTGTCAATGGATAACATCCACTTCACGTTTCACAATGCAAAGGTCCAATTATGATAGGCTTTATCCAAGAACAACAAAGCTTTTGATTTTTAATTAGTTAAAGGAATATAAATGAATTATATATCATAAGATTAATAATAAAATGTTATCAAAATGATAAGTTTTCATTGATAAACCATTTCAAGCTTTAGAAGGCACAATAAACTTAAAATGCTCTTTCTTTCTCAATGGATAGCATCCATTTCACATTTCCCAATGCAAACATCAAACTATTATAGGCTTTCACTAAGAACAATGAAGATTTCAATTTATTTTTGATTTATAATCATTTGTAGGATTATAATTGAATTATATATTATAATTCAATAATAAAATGTTATGAAAATGTTAAACTTTTATTTATAAATCATTTCAAACTTTTGAAGGTATGATAAACTTCAAATGCTTTTTCCTTGTCAATGGATAACTTTTGCTTCACGTTTACAAATGTAGACATCCAATGATGATAGGCCTTAACTAGGAACAACAAAGCTATCAATTTATAAGCATTTATAGGTTTATAAATGAATTATCACAATATTGATGGTAAAATGTTATCAAAATTATAATTATTCACTGATAAATCACATAAAGGTTTTGAAGGCATGACACAGTTAAAATGCCCTTTCCTTGTCAATGGATAGCATCCACTTCACATTTCCAAATGTAAACATCTGTAACGACCGCTCCTCAATCACTACCGTCATTCGAGTCTCACGAGAGAACTCGCCAAGTCCCGAACAAGACTTATTTAAAACGATAGCTATTATTTCATAATCATGCCATCAATTTATAAAATTCGTTTAAACAATAAGACTCTTGTAATAAGGATTGAACAATAATTTTTGCAAATTGTCTAACCTTTATTCCATATATTCAAAAAAAAATTAGTTCATCAAAACCTATAATCTCCAAATGTACATTCGTATTGACACTATTGTCTAATTTCATAACAAGTTACACTATTTACATTTGCATCATGCTATAAAGGACTCGACCTCTAGCAGCGAAGAAACTCGAAATAAAGTGCTATGAGATGCTTTTACCTATCTGCGGTGGATTGAAAATGCCGATGAATTCGCACTAGGTTGATCACTATCTACAAAAGGGAAATAAAGGGGTAAGTCTCATAAACTTAGTGATCATCGGCTCCATGAGCAGGACGTAGATGGGAAACAAGCATAAGGCAGATAAGTTTTATAATAAAACTGGAATAGTAAATCATAATCTTAAGAAACCGAATCATAAGTAGGATATTTGTGTCCTGTAAAAGTAATGACGTAAATCATAATACAATATTTTCACTTGGCAAAATGGTGCCTAAAACAATTTTATGAAATTGAGTTCAAACATCAAAAACATTTCTTGCCATGCAAATGTGAATAACGATATAAAGTATACACGCTCCCAAAATATGTGGCATGTAAAGAAATCAAGTGTACGGCCACGTAAAC
>NW_018397289.1:53174-53350 GCF_002168275.2 Theobroma umbraticum
AACAACCCGTGGCCTTGCCACGTATATCACAGACTATGGCCCTAGCCACGTCTAGTAGCCTGTCAATGAGCTAAAGGTTCTCTAGTAATAGCTCACTTGTGCATAAGGGTTACACTTAACCGAAGTGACAGCTGGCCTATTCTTGACGCTCTTCGTTTATCAAAACCATTTTTAAA
>NW_018397289.1:53360-53435 GCF_002168275.2 Theobroma umbraticum
GTTTTACAAGGCTTTTCCTTTTTAATCCTTTGAGATCAAGGTTTGATAGCCCCTTTGAAATTACTTGTCAAGTTA
>NW_018397289.1:53445-53684 GCF_002168275.2 Theobroma umbraticum
TGTAATCACTTGTACAAAGATTAGAATAAAACCAAAGCTCAAAACTTTGCATTTGAAATCATTTAAAAAATGCTTTTAGCTATGCACATCACACCAAAAACACAAGGCACAGATTATTATGTAAATGTCATGAAAGGCCTATTTTTCGGTTTCTAAAACTCTTTACATATACGGCTTATCTGCAAATATAATTAAAACTACTGTCAAAACAATTTGCATCCATAAACTTCCTATGGTTT
>NW_018397289.1:53694-53826 GCF_002168275.2 Theobroma umbraticum
ATGCTTTCCACAATAGCAATATATAAATTATTGTAAATCCGTTTTAAAATTGCTTAACAAGGCTAACAACTCATGCTTTTCACAATTGCACTTAAGAAAACCATCAATGTTTACTAATGTAAATCAATATAT
>NW_018397289.1:53926-55395 GCF_002168275.2 Theobroma umbraticum
ATTATGAGATTATAAAACCATTTAAAGTGAGTAATAAGGCTTTTGAAGGTGTGGGTGGCTGTAGATGGACTTTTCTTGTCAATGAATGGCTTTTTCTTCATGTTTCTCGATGTAGACATTTAAAAATTATCTATTTTGATGAAAGATGTAAAAAAATTCAACTTAAAATCAATTATGAGATTATAAACCATTTAATGCAAGTAATAAGACTTTTGAAGACTTAAGCGACTATAATGGACTTTTCTTGCTAATGGATGGACTTTTGCCTCAAGTTTCCTGAGGCATACATTCAATTATAATATATTTTAACAAAAAAGGTAAAAAGATTCAACTTAAATTAATTATGAGATTATAAAACTATTTGAAACGAGTAATAAGGCTTTCGAAGGCATGAGTGATTATAGATGGACCTTTCTTGCCAATGAATGGCTTTTTCTTCATGTTTTTCAATGTAGACATTCAAATATTATCTATTTTCACCAAAATGTAAAAAGATTCAACTTAAAATCAATTATGATATTATAAAACCATTTAAAGCAAGTAATAAGGCTTTCGAATGCATTGGTGACTATAGATGGACTTTTCTTATCAATGAATTTTTTTCCTTCATGTTTCCCAATGTAGACATTCAAATATTATCTATTTTAACAAAAAGTATAAAAAAATTCAATTTAAAATCATTTATGAGATTATAAAACAATTTAAAGAAAGTAATAAGGCTTCCGAACTCATGGGTAACTTAGATGGACTTTTCTTACCAATGAATGCTTTTTTCTTCACGTTTCCAGATATAGACATTCAAATATTATCTGTTTTAGCGAAAAATGTAAGAACATTTATCTTAAAATGAATTATAGGATCATAAAACTATTTAAAGCGAGTAATAAGGCTTTCGAAGACTTAAGCCACTATAAATGGACTTTTCTTGCCAATCGATAACTTTTACTTCACGTTTCCCGAGAAAAACTTTCAATTATAATATTATTTAATAAAATATAAAAAATTTAACTCAAAATCAATTATGAGATTATAAAACCATTTAAAGCGAGTAATAAGACTTTCGGAGACTTAAGCGACTATAAATGAACTTTTCTTGCCAATAGATGACTTTTGCCTCACGTTTCTGCTGGGATTCGACCTCATGCTCAAACATGAAAAATAATCAATAAATTAAAATATAATGCAGCAAAAAAATAAAAATAATATTTAATCAAAGAAACAGTCGAATCTTACAGGATCAATGTTTGTATTTTTCATGTAACTTTCAACTAAATTATAAATATTCATATGTTTAAGAGTTACATACCTTGTTCTAGATATCGCAATCAAGCGCTAATTACATCTAAAAATAATTGCTTCTTAACCTTTAAGATTTGTCAAATCTTCAGCCGCCCAAGTGTTTGGCCTCTAACAGTAATCCACATAGTGACTGAATATGACCTTCTCTAAGGTAGGATTTTACTTGTGCT
>NW_018397289.1:55405-55558 GCF_002168275.2 Theobroma umbraticum
GTTTCTAAAACAAAAAGACCAAAATTCTTGCCAAATCTTACTTTTGTTAGACAAAGAAAACTATTTTTTTCTTATTTTATGAAGTGGCTAAAAAGTGGTTAGAGGCTTCTTGCTTTTAGTTTGCCAATATAACATATTTATATAGCCAAACTA
>NW_018397289.1:55568-55668 GCF_002168275.2 Theobroma umbraticum
CTAAATGCAATAGTTGTATTTTAATTTAGTTAAGTCTCTAAGAACGTAATTAATTTTTCACTTTATTTTGGTCTCTTTCAATTAAGTCCAACTTAATTAA
>NW_018397289.1:56174-56365 GCF_002168275.2 Theobroma umbraticum
ACCTTCTCATGCTTCATGGCATACCCAAAAACACTCTGTTTAGGCATTTGGTTGCTTCCAAACCCATTCGGGTGAAATCAAAATATGTCATTCTCAACACAAGATGACCTGGTGTCTCAAGTCTAAGGACTAGTTGTACGACTATCACATGAGAATATATTCCATAGACACTTGAGTGAAATACCAAATGG
>NW_018397289.1:56465-58872 GCF_002168275.2 Theobroma umbraticum
ACAAATAAAACATCAAACTCATACTTCACCAAGGTGTCACTATAATATTTAAATATATACTTACCTTTTTTTACTTTATTTAATAAAGCCACACGGGTCCCACTTATGTCATTTTTTTTCAAAATTATTTCTTGCTTCTTCTCCTCCACTAAGATTAGTCATATAGTCCTTCTTTGTGACTAATTTCAATAACAGATAAAATATTAATATTTTAATATTATTTTATTAATAAAATATTATTTTATTTCAAAATTCTCCACTTGTCTCCTCAGGTCTCAAAGTGTCCTACTTTTTCCAAGTTCACTTCCAAATCACATTTTTAACTCGCTAATTCATCCTCAATAAAATATTATTATTTTTTTATTATTCTCTCATGTGTGGAATATTTTATTCTAAAATGCTCTTTTCCACCTGTCTCCACTCTTTCGCACTTAAATTAGTATTAATTGACCCTTGTCCTATCAATAACATCGGATTAGTTTCTATAAGACAGCATAGGGTGTTGCGTAATCCATTTATAATCCTACAAATAATTATAAATCAAAAGCTTTATTGTTTGAAGTTAAAGCCTATCATAATTGGATGTTTGCAATGGAAGAGGAGAAGTGGATGCTATCCATTGACAAGGAAAAAGCATTTTAAGTTTATCTTGCCTGAAAAAGCTTGAAAAGATTTATCAATGAATAATTATAATTTTGATAACATTTTACCATCAATATATGATATACAATTAATTTATAATCGTATAAATGAATATAAATCAAAAATAATTTGAAAGCTTTGTTGTTCTTAGTTAAAGCCATTTATAATTGGATGTTTATATTGGGAAATGTGGAATGAATGCTATCCATTGATAAGGAAAAAACATTTTAAATTTATCATGCCTTCGGCAGCTTGAAATGATTTATCAATGAATAATTATCATTTTGATAACATTTTACAATCGATATTATGTCTTATAATTCATTTATAATCCCATAAATGATTATAATTTGAGAACAAATCAAAGCTTTGTTGTTCTTGGTTAAAGCCTATCATAATTTGATGTATGCATTAAGAAACATGAAGTGGACACTATCCATTGACAAGGCAAGAGCATTTTAAATTTATCATGCTTGCAAAAGCTTGAAATGATTTATTAATGAATAATTATAATTTTGATAACATTTAATCATCAATATTATGATATACAATTAATTTATAATTATATATTATAAATATAAATTAAAAATTGATTGAAAGCATTGATGTTCTTAGTTAAAGAAATTCATAATTGGATGTTTGTCTCGAGAAATGTGAAATGGTTGCTATCTATGTAACACCCCGTACCCTCGTTTAGAAGTTAATAAGACTATCGATGAGAAGAAGAGTTATTTGATGTAAGTTTAAGTGTCAGAGAATATTATTTTTATTTTAAAATAAAATAATATTTTTATAAATAAAATATTATTAAAATATTAATATTTTATTTATTAGTGAGATTAGTTAAAAGAGAGGATTATATGACTAATCTAAGTAGGGGAGAAGAAGAAAAGAAGAATTTTGAAGAAAAACGATGTTAGTGGAGCCCGCGTGTCTTTATTAAATAAAGTTGAAGCGGGTAAGTATATATTTAAAAATTATGGTGACACCTTGATGAGGTGCAAACCTTATATTATATTTGTACACATGTAAAGGGAGGAAAATAAGAGGAAATTGGAATTTATAGAGTGTTGGAAGGACTAAATTATTAAGCATGAAAGTTTAGAGGGTCACACGGTAAATAAAGAAAGGTTTGACTTATGTGTAATTTTAACATTTGAAGTTAAATGGAAATTTACCAACTAAGGAAGGTTAGATTTTTGTGGAATATGAGATATACATGTGATATTTATTATTACATGTAAGTTATGTTGTGCAAAAAGGAAAAATTAGTGGGAGACATATAGGACCCCCACCATGTGAAGAAAAAGAAAGAATAAGACTAAAATTTATTTACATACATTGTGATTTGTGCATTGGTGGCCAAATAAGGGAAGAATAAGCTGGATTGCATGTGAGTTAAATGGGCCAAAGAATGACTAAATAAAAAAATGAAAAATGAATGAAGTAAATATAGTGCATGGAATAAAGTACTCAAGAAAAACAAAAATGGAAATGCAAGTAGCAGTGGAAAGATTTCAAAGGCTTTTACTTTGTAATTTTTCCAACAAAGTACAAGGAAGAAAAGTCAAAAAGCCACTAAGTCTTAGGCAATCCGCCTATGCAAAGAAAGTGAAAAGAAAAGAAGAGAAAATAATGAAAGTGAAAGAATAGTCAGTGAAGGTGGCGGATGAAGGATACAAAAGCTTTTGACTTGCAATTTTAACCAAATGTAAAGAATAAATAAAATTACCAAAGTAACCAAGCTTGGACAAGCCGTCCATAA
>NW_018397289.1:58972-59294 GCF_002168275.2 Theobroma umbraticum
ATGATCATTAAGTCTGTGAGACTCACCCCTTTATTTTCTTTTGCATATAAGTAATCAGTTCTAGTGCATTGTTCAGCACCTCGAGATTGGCTATAACCTAGGTAATGGCATCTCTTAGACTTCCACTCCGAGTCGCTCAGCTACCTAGAGGTCGGGTCGTGTCAAATAGTCAGGCTTATAATGATTAATAGTTATTGGAAACGTTTTTGGTAAAACTTAAGGTTATGTAATGATTACTACTTATTATGTTGCAATTGTATGGAATTATCAAACCTAGTAATTAGTATGTAGATGTCACATTTTAAATATTGTGATTATTTGG
>NW_018397289.1:59304-87511 GCF_002168275.2 Theobroma umbraticum
TTATGGTGTTAAAATTGTAAGTTGAGTTTAAATTGACGGGAGGCTTAACTAAGGCTTGTTTGGGATTTGGTGGGTTCACTCGCAAGTCTTGGACGTCGATAACGATCAATGGAAGAGGTCATTACAATAATCTAGAATAGCAGACACCTTTCTTGGATGACAATTTCCAATGGTTATTTTTTCCCCTTTTTCCTTGTCCTTTTTTCGAAGATCAATTCCATCACGTGCCATCTTTTTGAGGTTTCTCCAACTCTTAAATATTATTTCATTTCTCGGGGGAACCCACCTAATTGGAATACGAGTTAGTTTGCCCTGTGGGCTTTCACACTCTTGCACGTAACAACTTCGAGCAGTGGATTCCATTAATCCCTCATCAGTACTAGGGGAACCTTTCCTTTTCTTCTCACTGATGCTCATGTTGTGTTGCATGGGCACCTCAAAAACCTGTACACAATCATGCATTAATTCTTAACCTTATACATACTAAGACAAAGGTAGGCTTCTAGATGAATAAGAGTTTATGCAGCCTCCTGCCCTTGATTCATGTTGCACACCCACAATCCAAGGACAGGATTTTACACTAACTCGAAAAACTCTGCTGACCGACATAGGAATTCCTGGGACTCAACTAACCTAGGGCTCTGATACCAATACTGTAACAATTGCTCCTTAATCGTTACCGGCATCTGAGTCTCACGGGAGAACTCGCCAAGTCCTGAACAGGCCTTACTTAAAACGATAGCTATTATTTCATAATCATGCCCTCAATCTATGAAATTCCTTTAAACCATAAAACCCTTGTAATAAGGATTGAACAATAATTTTTACAAATTGTCTAAACCTTTATTCCATATATTCAAAAAAAATTAGTTCATCAAAACTTATAATCTCTAAATGTACATTCGTATTGACACTATTGTCTAATTTCATAACAAGTTACACTATTTACATTTACATCATGCTATAAACGAGTCGACCTTTAGCAACGGAGCGACTCAGAATAAAGTGCTATAAGATGCCTTTACTTATTCGCGGTGGACTGAAAATTCCAATGAATGCACGCTAGGCTGATCACTATTTACAAAAGGAAAATAAAGGGGTGAGTCTCACAGACTCAGTGGTCATTGGCTCAGTGAGTAGGGCATAGATAGGAAACAGGCATAAGGTAGATAAGTTGTATAATAAACTCCAAATAGCAAATCATAATCTTAAGAAACCAGATCATAAGTAGGATATTTGTGCCTTGTAAAAGTAATGCATAAATCATAAAACAATATTTTCACTTAGCAAAATGGTGTCGAAAACAATATTCTGAATCAAGTTCAAACATCAAAAACATTGCTTGCCATACAAATGTAAATAACGATATAAAGTATGCACGCTCCCAAAATATGTGGAATGTAAAGAAATCAAGTGTACGGCCACGTAAAACATCTCATGTTCATCAAGTAAGCACTAAAAGCTTTTATTCAAACCAAGGGTGCTGTAAGGAAATCTCAACTCTCCACCATGCAACAGAGTATGCGTCGAAAACTCACATGGCTCTCAAGTAGGTAAGTAACATAATCACCTGTGGACCCACTTCCACAAAATAACATCCGGGAGCTCTACTCCACCAGATCCCCATAACCATGGTAGTTTCAATGATATTGGTCAACATCAGAGAATTAAGCGATCGTAACTGCGAATTTCACTTGTGGCCTAGTCATATATAACAACCTGTGGCTTTACCACGTATACCATAGACTATGGCCCCAGCCACGTCTAGTAGCCTATCGGTGACCCAAAGATTCTCTAGCTAGAGCTCACTTGTGCACAAGGGTAACACTTAACCGAAGTAACAGCTGACCTACTCTCGACGCTCTCGATTTATCAAAACCATTTTTAAAACCAAATCGGGTTTTACAAGTCTTTTCCTTTTGAATCCTTTGAAATCAAGGTTTGATAACCCTTTTGAAATTACTTTTCAAGTTAAATGGCATGGTGTAATCACTTGTACAAAGATCAGAATAAAACCAAAGCTCAAAACTTTACATTTTAAATCATTTAATAAATGCTTTCAGCTATGCACATCACACTAAAACACAAGGCACATATTTTGATGTAAAGGTTGTGAAAGGCTTGTTTCCCAGTTTCTAAAACTCTTTAAATATACAGCTTATCTACAAATCTAATCAAAACTACTTTCAAAATAGTTTGGAACCACAAACTTCCTATGGTTTCTACTAACTCATGCTTTCTACAATAGCAATATATAAATGGTTGTAAATCCATTTTAAAATTGCCTAACAAAGCTAACAACTCATGCTTTCCACAATTGCACTTAAGAAAACCATGAATGTTTACTAACGTAAATCAATACATATATATATATATATAGCACGGAGATATTTAAAATAGGCACCCCCTACTCACCTCACAATGGCAGGATATCACTTCGTCACTTATCCGGTTACACTTCCTCCTTTGGTTATTCGCTACGGCAATCCTTTTCCGTTTGCACACTTCCTAGCAATAACCAAGCTCAATATACTTAGCATTGATCATTGTCATTTTCCTTTGTTAGTTATACATTCATCATCGTTTTTATAGCCTACATTATACTAGAACACCTTTCTTTCCCACTTAATCCTTACACATGCATATACATTAAACATACTTTTATTAATGGAATTCATTTCTCTTACTTGCGTAATTTTTTACATAAAATATACCAGCAGCTTGATTATATCATTAAGTGCCCATTTCAACCATCTTAAGATATTTTCATCCCAAATTCATCTTATATTTCATAACATTAACCATATATATATTTATATATATATGGCAGCAACAATCATTTCTAATTTACTCTATCACTTAGAAGTTCACATGCATCATTATCTATTTACTTTCAATGTTTTATTTCTCAATCCACCATTCACATTATTTTTCCTATTCTTTCGAACAATCTACCAAGCAAACTCAACATTTCTAAATAGCTCATGCATGTTAGATTTCTTTTAACAACCACATTCACTTTCAACATACCATCACTAGGCATGACATCAAGTTTCATTCATCATATATCAAAGCTCTTCAATATTCCTCCAAAGCCCTTTTCTTTATATCATAATTTCCACCATTTAACAATGGTTAGGTGACATGCATGCAACTATTCTCCTTCAAACCTTGTTAATCTTTGCTGCCATAAACATTTTCCATTGTTATCAACCAATCTTAAAAACATATTTCAGCTAAAATCATAATTCTCATGTTTTCTCACTTGAATCTTGGAACCAAGCTTTACATCTCCTTCAAAGCACCAAAGTTTTCTCTTGAAGACAAAGGATTCCTTGAGTGGTGAAATAATAAAACCCAACAAGATAGAAGGAAGGAAACCTCACAATTTCTTGAGATCTTTTCAAAATTGAGCCCCCACTTGAATTTCTTCTTCTTTCTCTTTTCTTCCTCTTTTCGGGTGGAGCTTCACAAGAACTAAGTTCTTTCTCTTTTTCTCTCTCAAAGGTATGGTTTTGTTGAAGTTTTCTAAGCCTTCCTTATCTTTTCTTTTTGTTATTTCCTACCTTTACTCCTTTATTCACCTATTGGACCACTTTTGTCATCCAATAGTTCTTCATGCACCAATTTTCCCTTTACATTATTGGTTAAATATCCTCCCTTATAAACCTTATCCAACTGGCCACCCTTCATGGCCAATGTGTTTTCATCGTTCAATTTATTTTAATTTTGATTCCACCTTATTTGTGTCCAATACTTTTTCATGCAACCTTCTACCTTGCATTCCATTTGGCCTCTCCTTTTGCCAATCTTAATTCGTGCAATCACCTTTCCTTTCCTTTGTACTTTATTTCTTTATTTTTTTTAATTCTTCATATGGTGGGGGTCCCAAATGTCCCCCACTAAGTTTTATCCTTTCTACATGCAATCATTTTCATCTAATAGTAACTTCACATGCAAATTCCATCAAGCTAAACAATCTCACTTACATTTTATTTTACTCGCATCCAACTTGAATTGCATCTTACTTTCCAAAATACAAATATATATACGTTAAATATTCACTTAGGTTAAAATGGTGATGTTTAGAGGTACTTGTCTAAACTTTTTATCCTTTACAATTTAGTTATTCAAACTTTTCCTAAATTACAAATTGATTCTTTCACTTCGATAATTACAACTTCACCTTAACTTTTCATTATTTACAATTCCACCCCTCAACTCCTTATTCTTTTCTATTTGATCCTCCCATCATTCCTTTAATTTCAATTCTCTTCTATTTTTCTTCATTTACACTTGTACAAATAAATTATCAAATTTGTACTCCACTAAAGTGTCACCATAATATTTAAATATATATTTACTCTTTCTCACTTAATTTAATAAAGGCGCACGGGCCCCACTAAAGCTCCCTTTCTTTGAAATTTTTCTTCCTCTCCCCCACTTAGATTTGCCTTATAGTTCTCCTTCATTACTAATTTCAACAACGAATATAATATTAATATTTTAATATTATTTTATTCAAAATTTTCCTCTAGCCCTCTAGGTCTCCAAAACATCTTACTTTGCCCCGGTTTAGCTCCATAGCACTTTTTAACTCCATAACTTTGACCTTAATAAAATATTATTATTTATTATTTTATTGCATTCAAATTATTTTATTTCAATATATTCCTTTCACCCTTCAACACTTTCAAACACTTCAATTAATACCCAATAAGTTCTATTAGCCATTACTCAAGGTACGGGTGTTACAATTATAAATGAATTATATATTATAATATTGAATTATTGATGATAAAATGTTATCAAAATGATAATTATTGATTGATAAATCATTTCAAGCTTTCAAGGGCATGATAAACTTAAAATGCACTTTTCTTGTCAAAGGATAGCATCCACTTCATGTTTTCCAATGTAAACATCCAATTATAATAGACTTAAACTAAGAACAACAAAGCTTTCAATTTATTTTTTATTTATAATCATTTATAGGATTTCAAAGGAAATACATATCATAATATTGATGATAAAATATTATCAGAATGGTAATTACTAATTATTCATTAATAAATCATTCCAAGCCTTTGAAGGCATGATAAACTTAAAATGCTTTTTCCTTGTCAATGGATAGCATCTACTTGGCATTTCCAAATGTAAACACCCAACCACGATAAACTTTAACCAATAACAACAAAGCCTTCAATTGATTTTTTTATTTTTGATTTATAATCATTTGTAAGATTATAAATGATTTTATACCATATTCTTCATAATAAATTGTTATAAAATTATAATTATTTGTTGATAAATCTTTTCAAGCTTTTGAAGGTATGACAAATTTAAAATGCTCTTTCCTTGTCAATGCATAGTATCCACTTCATGTTTCCCAAGACAAACATCCAATTATGATAGGCATAAATAAATGTTACTTATTTATGTCCGAAGCTTTTGAACAACAAATCTTTCTATTTACTTTCGACTTATAATCATTTATAGGATTATAAATAAATTATATATCATAATATCGATAAACAATTTTATCAAAATGATAATTATAATTTGATCAATCATTTCAAGCTTTCGAGTTCATGATAAACTTAAAATTCCCTTTTCTTGTCAATGAATGGCATCCACTTCACGTTTCCCGATGCAAACAACCAGTTTTGATAGACTTTTAGCAAGAACAACAAAGGTTTGGATTCATTTTTGATTTATAATCATTTAAAGGTTTATAAATGAATTATATATATCATAATATTGATAACAAAATGTTATCAAAATTATAATACTCCTGGATAAATTATTTCAAGCTTTGAAGGAATGAAAACTTAAAATGCTCTTTCTTTGTCAATGGATAGCATCCACTTCGCATTTCTCAATGCAAATATCCAATTATGATTGGCTTGAACCAAAAACAAAATAGCTTCCGATTTGTTTTTGATTTATAATCATTTATAGAATTATAAATGAATTATATATCACAACATTGAAGATAAAATGTTATTAAAATGATAATTACTCATTGATAAAAGCATTTCAACCTTTTGAAGCATGGTATACTTAAAATGTTGTTTCCTAGTCAATGAATAGCATCCACTTCATGTTTTCCAACGCAAACATCAACTTATGATAGGCTTTAGCTAAGAACAACAACCCTTTTGATTTATTTTTAAGTTATTTTTTATCTACAATCATATATAGGGTTGTAAATGAATTGTATATCACAATATTAATGATATCATGTTATCAAAAATAGTAATTATTCATTGATAAATCATTTCAGCCTTTTGAAGGCATGGTAAACCTAAAATGCTCTTTCTTTATCAATGGATAGCATCCACTTCATGTTTCCCAATGTAAATATCCAATTATGATAGGCGTTAACCATGAACAACAAAGCTTTTGAGTTATTTTCGATTTGTAATCATTTTTACGATTATAAATAAATTATATATCATAATAAAGATGATAAAATGTTATCAAAATGATAATTATACTTTGATAAATCATTTGAAGCTTACAAAGGCATGATAAACTCAAGATGCTCTTTCTTTGTTAATGGATAGCATCTATTGCTAGGATTCGGCCTCATACTAAAACATAAAAATAATACAAAAATTAAAATATAACGCAACGACAAAATAAAAATAATATTTAATTAGAGAAACAATCGAATCCTATAAAAGCAATGACTGTGTTTTTCATGTAACTTTCAAATAAATTATAAACACTCATAGGTTTAAGAGGTACATACCTTGCTCCAGATATCATAATCAAGAGCCAATTAAATCCAAAACATTTGCTTCTTCACCTTTAGGATTTGTCAAATCTTTAGCCACCAAAGTGTTTGGCCTCTATCAGTAATCCACACAGTGACTGAATAAGACCTTCTCCAAGGTAAGATTTTACTTGTGCTAGCAAGTTTTGTTTCTAAAACTAAAGGACTAAAATTCTTACCGAATCTTACTTTTGTCAGACAAAGAAAACTATTTTCCATTTCTTATTTTATGAAACGGTTGGAAAGTGGTTGGAGGCTTCCAATTATTTTTAGTTTACTAGTATAACATATTTACATTGCCAAACTAATTTGTAACTCTAAATACAATAGTTGTATTTTAATTTAATTAAGTCTCTAAGAACTTAATTAATTTCTCACTTTATTTTGGTCCTTTTCTATTAAGTCCAACTTAATTAATTATCCTTATTTAATCCCAATCATGTCACTTAATGTGTGTGACCCATTAGGCTTCTAACATGTTGGCAATAAATATAAATCATAATCAAATATCAATTTGATAATTAATTTATATTTATATATCATGAGTGGCATCTAGCAATACATCATGACCACCAAAATGTTAGAGAGTCATTTAAAGATTTTGACAAAGCCCTTCAATGATAAGCCTCTTAGTGCAATACGATCCTTTCATCAAATATCCCGGATATGTCATTAACCATGGCTCAGTGTCTACTTACGACATTCCATATTAGTTCTCATAATTCATCACTAACTTTGTGAATTTAGGAAACTAATTTCCCTCAAATTCATCATGCTTTGGCCAAAGACTTTATACAAGTTAATCAAGAATTGAGAACAAGTGAGATACATCCCCTCGTATCACTTAAAGTGATGAATCTTTTCTTGACCACTCATTAATCTTTGCATGCTTCATGGAATACCCAAAAACACCATGTTTAGGAATTTTGTTGCTTCCAAACCCGTAGGGGTGCAATCAAAGTATGTCATTCCCTATGCCAGATGGCCTGGTGTCTCAAGTTTGAGGACTAGTTGTACAACTGTCACATGAGAATATATTCCATAGACACTTAAGCGAAATACCAAATAGAGTGTCTCATAGCGGGTTTTCAATGAACTTGTTCTTTAACAAGCACCTACATGTTATCCTCAAGTATCCCACATACTTCAATCTATGAGATAGATTGCTTACTTCTCAAGTAAGGAGGCTTAACATGTACCAGCCTTTGAGCATTATCAATGCCCTGTCTTGACAATACAATGATTAAGAACAATTTTAGGAACATGACTTTGATGCATAGTGATCTCATAATTAGAACAACTTTATAATTCTCTTGCAAGGCATTTATGTTCCATGGGCTGCATCCAATTAGTACTTAATAACTCTTTATTATTACACTAACATGAAGGAAAACCTCTATCACATAAAATTATGCGATTAAATATGTATTAAATGACAATATGTATTCTTTGACCAATCTAATTGGCTCAAGGGCATATATCAACATCTACTTCACGTTTCTAGATGTAAGCATCCAATTAGGACGAACTTTAAACAAGAACAACAAAGTTTTCCATTGATTTTTTATTTATTTTTTATTTATAATCATTATATGATTATAAATGAATTTTATATCATAATATTGATGATAAAATGTTATCAAAATGATAATTCTTCACTGATAAATGATTTCAAGCTTTCAAAGGCATGATAAACTTAAAATGCTCTTTTCTCATTAATGGATGGCATCCACTTTAGGTTTCCCGATGCAAAAATTTGATTATGATAGGCTTTAACCAAGAACAAGACAACTTTTTATTTATTTTTGATTTATAATATTTTATAGGATTATAAATTACTTATATATCATAACATTGATGATAAAATTTATCAAAATGATAATTATTCATTGACAAAACATTTCAAGCTTTTGAGGGCATCATCACCTTAAAATGCTATTTCCTTGTTAATGGATAGCATCCAGTTCATATTTTCCAAAGCAAACAACTAATTATGATAGGATTTAGCCAAGAACAACAATTCTTTCAATTTGTTTTCAATTTGTAATCATTTTATGATTATAAATGAATTACATATCATAATGTTGATGATAAAATGTTATGAAAATGGTAATTATTCATTGATAAATCACTGCAACCTTTCAAAGACATGATATATTTAAAATCCTCATTTCTTGTCAATGGATATCATCCATTTCACATTTGCAAAGGCAAACATCCAATTATGATAGGCTTGAACCAAGGACAACAAAGCTTTCATTTTATTTTCTATTTATAATTATTTACAAGATTATATATTAATTACATAGCATAATGTTGATGACAAAATATTATCAAAATCGTAATTATTTACTGATAAATCTTTTGAAGCTTTCAAAGGCATGATACAATTAAATACTCTTTCTTTTTCAATGGATACCATCCACTTCAAGTTGCCCAATGCAAACATCCAATTATAATTGGCTTTAACTAGGATAAACAAAGCTTTCAATTTATTGTTCATTTATAATCATTTACAGGATTATAGATGAATTATATATCATATTATTAATCATAAAATTTTATCAAAATGATAATTATTCATTCATAAATCATTTCAAACTTTTGAAGGCCTGATAAACTTAAAATGCTCATTCCCTATTAATAGATAGCATCCACTTCACGTTTTCTAATGCAAATATCCAATTATGACAGGCTTTAACTATGGACAACAAAGTTTTCGATTTGTCTTCAGTTTATAAGCATTTAAAAGATTATAAATGAATTATATATAATAATATTGATGATAAAATGTTATCAAGTGATAATTTTTCATGGATAAATCATTTGAAGCTTTCAAAGGCATGATAATCATAAAACACTCTTTCCTTGTCAATTGATAGCATACACTTTATGTTTCCCAATACAGACATCCAAGCATGATAATCTTTGATGTAGAACAACAAGGCTTTTGACTTATTTTTGATTTATAATCATTTTAGGATTATGAATGAATTATATATCATAATATAAATGATAAAATGTTATCAAAATGATAATTATTGATTGATAAACCATTTTAAGCTTTCGAATGTATGATAAACTTAAAATGCTCCTTCCCTGTTAGTGTATAGCATCCACTTCATGTTTCTTAAGGTAAACATCCTTTTAAGATAGGCTTTGACCAAGAACAACAAAGTTTTCTATTTATTTTTAAATCATTTTTTATCTATAATAATTTATAGGATTATAAATAAATTATATATCATAATAGTGATAATAATATCTTATAAAAAATAATACTTATACATTGATAAATTATTTCAACTTTCCAAAGGAATGACAATGAATGATCTTTCCTTATCAATGGATAGCATCCACTTCACGTTCCCCAGATGTAAACCTTAATTATGTTAGGGTTTAATGAAGAACAACAAAGTTTTCAATTTATTTTTTATTTATAATCAGTTATCACATTATAAATGAATTATGTATCATAATATTGATGATAAAATATTATTAAAACGATAATTTTTCATCGATAAATCATTTCAACATTTTTGAAAGTGTGATGAACTTAAAAAGCTCTTTTCTTGGTAATGGATAGCATCTACTTCATGTTTTCCAATGTAAATATTCAATTATGATAGGTTGTAATGAAGAACAACAAAGCTTTCAACTTATTTTTGTTTTATAGTTATTTATAGGATTATAAATGAATTATTTATCACAATGTAGATGATAAATGCCATCATAATGATAATTATTAATTATTAATTATTTCAAACTTTCGAAGGCATGATGAACTTAAAATGCTCTTTCCTTTTCAATAGACAGCATCTGTTTCGCGTTTCCAAATGCAAATAGCCAATTATAATTTACTTTAACCAAGAACAACAAAGCTTTTGAATGATTTTTCATTTACTTTCAAATTATAATCATTTATAGGATTATAAATGAATTACATATCACAATAATGATGGTAAAATGTTATCAAGATGATAATTATTCAACAATAAATCTCTTCAACCTTTTGAAGGCATGACAAACTGAAAATGTTCTTTCCTTATTAATAGATGGCATCCACTTCATGCTTCCCGATGTAAACATCTAATTATGATAGGCATTAACCAAGAACAACAAAGCTTTAAATTTCATTTCAATTTATAATCATTTATAAGATTATAAATGAATTATATACCATAATTTTGATGATAAAATGCTATCAATAAAATAATTGTTCAGTGATAAATCATTTCAAGCTTTCGAGGGCATGATACACTTGCAAAGCTCTTTCCTTGTCAATCAACAACATCCACTACACATTTCCTAATGCAAACATCCAATTATGATAGGATTTAACTAAAAAACAACAAAGCTTTTGATTTATTTTCAATTTATTTTATATTTATAATCATTTGTAGGATTAAAAATGAATTATATATCATAATATTCTAGGAACAGCATGGTTAAAGCATCAACGTAGTGGAATAACAAAAAATGAAATAAAATAAAAACCATGCCTCATACCTATGGATTACTTTGGTTGTTCAATGCAAAGTTAACCACCATAGAAAATTAGAAAAAAGGATTTTACCTTTCCAAATGATCTTGTAATCAAATGGATTCTTATTGGTGCTGAAAAATGTGAACACCTTCTTGTGTGAAAGAATCCTAGCCACTCAAACACTTTGCTTTTAATGTTGCACACACAATTGCAATGGATCCTTCACAAGGAAAGCTTTATACCACGGGCTTGTGCTAGCATGTGGACAACAATTTGTCCACTTTTCTTCTTTGATTTCCAGCAAAGAATCCATGGAGAAGTTTTTCTAAAAACCTTCTCAAGAGTGGTGGCACTCAAAAGTAAAACTATTGGTTTTTTTTTTCTTTTGTTGCCTTAGAAAAGAGTGGCTATAATGTAATATTTATATCCATGTTTAACTTATTAAAATTTGCACAATAAGTCCTTAATATTGTAACAACTATAATATTTAATCAATGCCCAATTAAACTCTTAAAATTAGGTCCTTCGTAGTGGAAACCTAAAATTTAAGTCTAACGTAAATCATCACACTCTTAATTTAAACCAAATTGCAACCTTTGTGTGTGACCTATTAAGTTCCTAACATGTTGGCAATGGAATTGAATTACAATATTATTAATTAATTTAAGTAAATTATATTCAATTTTAAATTAATTAATTCAATTCCATAGACCATGATTGGCATTTGGCAATGCATCATGGCCACCCAATTGTTACGAGAATCAAAGGATTCTTTGACAACCTTTCAATGTATAGTTTTTCAGTGTAATTCATTCTCTCATCATATATCCCAGAGATGATGAAAGTTTGGTATAGTGCCTACTCTTATTAACCTCTATATTTGTTCTTACAGTTAGTTTATTAGCTTTATGGAGACTTATGAAACTTAATTCATAATCTCTTAATCACCTTGGCCAAGGATTGATTAAGCTAATGTCAACCAAAAGCTAATGAGATATTTCATTTTAAATCACTCGGGGTGATGATTCCTATCTTGACCACTCATTTGCCTTCATATGCTTTGGACCATACCCAAAAACATCCTTTTTTCGCATCCTTGGATAGGCACATGTAGTGATGAAAACAAAGAATAGTACTCCACATACAAGACAACATGGCGTCTTAAGTCTAGGGAGTAGTTACACAATTGACACATGAGAAGTATTGCATAGACACTTGAGTGAGATACCAAATGCACTTCTCATGGTGAGTCATGGTCAATGAACTCGCTTTGCCATGGCAAGCACCCATATGCTAGTTCCTAGTATCTCTATACTTCAACCTATGAGAGTGATTGCTTACTTCACAAGTAAAGAACATAACATGTGCCGATTTTTGAGCATTATTGATGCCTTGTCTCAATAATACGATGATCAAAAACTTCAATGAACAATGCTTTGATGTATAAGTATCTCATAATTGTATTTCAATACAATTCCTTTGCAAGGCATATATAGTTCCATGGGCTTTATCCATGTAAGTACAAGAATTAATTAAATCACAAACTTATGGATAAAGAACTACCTCAATGTTATTATGAATAGCAAAATGTCAAACATGAATATCTCAAAATTGCAATTCCCATACAACTATAGATTGGCTTGTAGGGCTTATACTAACATAATATTGATAATAAAATATTATCATAATGATAATTATTTGTTGATAAATCATTTCAACCTTTCAAACACATGGTAAACTTAAAATGCTCTTTCCTTGTCAATAGATAGCATCCACTTCACGGTTTTCAATCCAAACATCCAATTATGATAGGCTTTAACAAAAAACAACAAACCTTTCCATTTATTTTTGATTTTTTTCCATTTTATAATCATTTATAGATTATAAATAAATTTTATATCATAACATAAATGATAAATATTATTAAAATGATAATTATTGATTGATTAATTATTTCAAGCTTTCAAAGGCATGATAAACTTAAAATGCTCTTTCCTTGTTAGTGGATAGCATCCACTTCACTTTTCCCAATGCCAACATCCAATTATTATAAGCTTTAACCAAGAACAGCAAAGCTTCTGATTTATAATCACTTAAAGGATTATAAATGACCTATACGTCATAATATTGATGATAAAATGTTATCAAAATAATAATTATTCATTGATAAATCATTTGAAGCTTGCAAAGGCATAATAAATTTAAAATGCTCTTTCTATGTCTATGGATAGCATCTACTTCACGTTCCAAATATAAACATCCAATTATGATACACTTTAACCAAGGACAACAAAGCTTTCAATTGATTTTTCATTTAGTTTGAAATTGTAATCATTTATAGATTATAAATGAATTATATATCATAATAATGATGATAAAATGTTATCAAAATGATAATTATTTAATGATAAATCATTTCAACTTGTCAAAGGCTTAATAAATTTAAAAATGCTCTTTCCTTGTTAATGGATAGCATCCAATTCACGTTTCCCAAAGCAAACATCTAATTATGATAGGCATTAACCAAGAACAACAAAGTTTTTTATTTCATTTCAATCTATAATCATTTATTGGATTATAAATGAATTATATATCATAATGTTGATGAGAAAATGTTATTAAAAATAATATCTTAATGACAAATTAAATCAAGGTTCGAGGACATGATAAACTTGCAAAGCTCTGTCCTTGTCAACTTATAGCATCCACTTCACATTTCCCAATGCAAACATCTAATTCCAATAAGATTTAACTAAGAATAACAATATTTTTGATTTAGTTTTGATTTGTAATCATTTGTAGGATTAAAATGTCTTATATATCATAATATTGATGCTAAAATGTAATCAAAATGATAATTATTCATTGATAAATCATTTCAACCTTTCGAAAGCATGGTAAACTTAAAATGCTCTTTCCTTGTCAATAGATAGCACCCACTTCATATTTTTCAATGCAAACATCCAATCATGAAAGGCATTAACAAAAAATAGCAAAGCTTTTGATTTATTTTCGATTTATTTTCATTTTACAATCATTTATAGGATTATAAAGGAATTATATATCATAATATAGATTATACATGTTATAAAAATGACAATTATTGATTGATTAATTAATTCAAACTTTTGAAGGCATAATAAAATTAAAATGTTCTTTTCTTGTCAGTAGATAACATCCACTTCACATTTGCCAATGCAAACATCCAATTATGAAAAGCTTTAACCAAGAGCAACAAAGCTTTTTCTTTATTTTCGATTGAAAATCATTTATAGGATTATAAATGAATTGTATATCATAATATTGGTGATAATTATTCATTGATTAATCATTTTAAGTTTACAAAGGGATGATAAATTTCAAACACTCTTTTGAGTTTCTTAAGACAAACATCTAATTATGATAGGCTTTAACCAAAACAACAAAGCTTTTGATTTATTTTTTATTTAAATCATTTATAGGATTATAAATGAGTTATACAGCACAATATTGATGATAAAATGTTAATAAAATGATAATTATTTATTGATAATTCAATCGAAGATTTTGAAGGCATGGTAAACTTAAACGGTCTTTCCTTATCACAAGATAGGATCCACTTCACATTTCCCAATGCAAACATCTAATTATAATTAGCTTTAATCGAGAACAACAAAGCTTTCAAGTTATTTTCAATTTATAATCATTTATAGGATTATAAATGAAATATATATAATATTGACAATAAAATGTTATCAAAGTGATAATTATTTAGTGATATATCATTTCAAGCATTCGAATGCCTGATAAACTTAAAATGCATATTCCTTGTCATTAGATCACATCCAGTTCACGGTTCCTAATGCAAACATCCGATTGTGATAGGCTTTAACCAGGAATAACAAAGCTTTTGATTTATTGTCGTTATAATAGCATTTAAAGGATTATAAATGAATTATATATCATAATATTGATGGTAAAATGTTATTAAACTGATAATTATTTATTGATAAATCATTTGAAGCTTTCAAAAGGCATGATAACATAAAATGCTCTTTCCATGTCAATGGATAGCTTTCACTTCATGTTTTCCAATGCAAATATTCAACTATAATAGACATGAACAAAGAAGAACAACAAAGCTCTCAATTTTTTTCGATTTATAATGGTTTATAGGATTATAAATGAATTATATATCATAATATTGAAATTACAATGTTATCAAAATGATAATTATTCATTGATAAATCATTTCAAGCTTCTAAAGGGAAGATAAACTTAAAATGCTCTTTCACATTCCCTAATGCAAACATCCAATTATGGTAGGCTTTAACGAAGAACACAAAGCTTTCAATTCATTTTTGATTTATAATCATTTATAAGATTATAAATGAATTATATATCATAATATTGAGTTTAAATTTTATCAAAAATGATAATTATTCATTGATCAAGCATTTCAAGCTTTTGAAGGCATGATAAACTTAAAATGCTCTTTCCTTGTCAATGGATAGCATCCACTTCACGTTTTCCAATGCAAGCTTCCAATTATGATAGGCTTTAACCAAGAACAACAAAGCTTTCAATTTACTTTTGATTTTTTTTTCATTTATAATCATTTATTGGATTATAAATGAATTATATATCATAATGATGATATAAAAATGTTATGAAAATTATAATTATTCATTTATTAATAATTTAAAGCCTTTTCAAGGCATGATAAACTTAAAATGCACTTTCCTAGTCAATGGAAAGCATCCACTTCATGTTTCCCAATACAAAGATCTAATTAGGCTAAGCTTGAACCAAGAACAATAAAACTTTCAATTTATTTTTCACTTATAATCATTTATTGAATTATAAATGAATTATATATCATAATACTAATGGTTTAAAGTTATCAAAATTAAAATTGTTCATATATTAATAATTTCAAGCTTTTCGAAGGCATGATAAACTTAAAGTGCTTTTTTCTAGACAATGGATAGCATCTGCTTCACGTTTCCCAAAACAAACATTCAATTATGGTAGGCTTTACCCAAAAACAACAAAGCTTTCAATTTTTTTATTTATAATGGTTTATAGGATTATAAATGAATTATATATCATAATATTGAAGATAAAATGTTATCAAATTGATAATTTTTCATTGCTAAATCATTTCAAGCTTCTGAAGGCATGATAAACTTAAAGTGCTCTTTCTCGTTCCCTAATGCAAACATCCAATTATGGCAAGCTTTAATCAAGAACAAAAAATTTTTTGCTTTATTTTTTATTTATAATCATTTATAGGATTATAAATGAACTATATATCATAATACTGCAGCTAAAATGTTATCAAAATGATAATTATTCATTGATCAAGCATTTCAAGCTTTTGAAGGCGTAATAAACTTAAAATGCTCTTTTGTTGTCAATGGATAGCTTCCAGTTTACGTGTTCCATTGCAAACTTCAAATTATGATAAGCTTTAATCAAGAACAACAAATTTTCAATTTATTTTTGATTTATAATCATTTATAGGATTATCAATGAATTAAATATCATAATATTGATGATAATATGTTATCAAAATAATAATTATTCACTGATGAATCATTTCAAGCTTTTGAAGGCATGACAAACTTTAAATGCTCTTTCCTAGTCAATGGATAGCATCCACTTCACATTTCCTAATACAAAGATCCAATTAGGATAGTATTTGACCAAGAACAACAAAGCTCTCAATTTTTGTTATATATTTTTTATTTATAATCATTTATTGGATTATAAATGAATTATATGTCATAATACTAATGGTAAAATATTATCAAAATTATAGTTGTTCATTTATTAATAATTTGAAGCTTTTGAAGGCATGATAAACTTAAAACGCTCTTTCCTAGACAATGGATAGTATCCACTTCATAGTTTCCAATAAAAATATCTAATTATGATGGAGGTTAACCCAAAAGAACAAAGGTTTCAATTTATAATCATTTATAGGATTATAAATGAATTATATATCGTAGGATTGATAAACAATGTTATCAAAGTTGTAACTATTCATTGATAAATCATTTCAAGCTCTCGAAGGTATGATAAACTTAAAATGCTCTTTCCTTGTCAATGGATAGCACCCACATCATGTTTCCCAAAGCAACCATCAAATTATGATGCACTTTAACCAAGAAGAACAAAGCTTTAGATTTATTTTCCATTTATAATCATTTAAAGGATTATAAATGAATTATATATCAGAATATTGATGATAAAAATTTATCAAAATAATAATTATTCATTGATAAATCATTTAAAGCTTCCAAAGGCATGATAAACTTAAAATGCATTTTCAATGTCAATGAATAGCATATACTTCATGTTTTCCAATGCAAATATCCAACTATAAAAGACATCAACCAAGAAGAACAACAAAACTTTCAATTTGTTTTTTGATTTATAATGGTCTATAGGGTTATAAATGAATTATATACCATAATATTGAAGATAAAATGTTATAAAAATGATAATTATTCATTGATAAACCATGTCAAGCTTCTAAAGGCACGATAAACTTAAAATGCTTTTTCACCTTCCCCAATGCAAACATCCAATTATGGTAGGCTTTAACAAAGAATAAAAAAGCTTTTGATTTAATTTTGATTTATAATCTTTTGATTTATAATCATTTATAGTATTATAAATGAATTATATATCATAATATTAACGTTAAAATGTTATCAAAATGATAATTATTCATTGACCAAGCATTTCAAGCTTTTGAAGGTGTGAAAAACTTAAAATGCTCTTTCATTGTCAATAGATGGCATCCACTTCATGTTTTCCAATGTAAACTTCTAATTATGATAGGCTTTAACCAAGAACAACAAAGCTTTCAATTTATTTTTGATTTATAATCATTTATAGGATTATAAATGAATTATATATCATAGCATTGAAGATAAAGTGTTATCAAAATAATAATTATTCATTAATCAATCATTTCAAGCTTTTGAAGGCATGATAAACTTAAAATGCTCTTTTCTTGTCAGTGAATAGCATCAACTTCACGTTTCCCAATACAAAGATCAAATTCAGATACACTTTGACCAAAAACAACAAAGGTTTTAATTTATTTTTGATTTATAATCATTTATGGGATCATAAATAAATTATATATCATAATACTGATGGTAAAATATTATCAAAATTATAGTTATTCATTTATTAATAATTTCAAACTTTCGAAGGTATGACAAACTTAAAAAGCTCTTTCTTAGTCAATGGCTAGCATCTGTTTCACATTTCCCAACACAAGCATCCAATTATGAAACGCTCCAAGCAAGAACAACAAAGCTTTCTATTTATTTTCGATTTGTTATCATTTGTAGGATTATAAATGTTATCAAAATATTGATGTTTATAAGATTGTATATCATACTATTGATGATAAAATGTTATCAAATATTCATTGACAAAGCATTTCATGGTTTCGAAGGCAAGATAAACTTAAAAAAATATTTCCTTGTCTATTGATAGCATCCATTTCACATTTCCCAATGTAAACATCTAATTATGATTGACTTTAACCCAAAACTACAAGGATTTTGATTTTCTTTTATTTATAATTATTTACTAGATTATGAATGACTTATATATCATAACATTGATGATAAAATGTTATCAAAATTATAATTATTCATTGATAAATCACTTCAAGCTTTTGACGGTATGATAAAATTGAAACGCCCTTTCCTTGTCAATGGATAGCACCCACATCCCATTTCCTAAAACAAACATCCAATTGTGGTGCGTTTTAACCAAGAACAACAAAACTTTCAATTTATTTTCAATTTATAATCATTTAAAGGATTATAAATGAATTATATATAAAAATTTATCAAAATAATAATTATTCATTGATAAATTGTTTGAAGCTTCTAAAGGCATGATAAACTTAAAATGCTCTTTCATGGTCGATTGATAAGCATCCACTTCATGTTTCCCAATGTAAATATCAAATTATGATTGGTTTTAACCGAGAACAACAATGTTTCCAATTTATTTTTTATTTCTTATCGTCTACAAGATTATAAATGAATTTTATATCATAGTATTAATGGTAAAGTGTTATTCAAATGATAATTATTCATTAACTAATTATTTCAAGCTTTCTAAAGGGTGATAAACTTAAATGCTTTTCCCTTGTCAATGGATGGCATCCACTTCACGTTTCCCAATGTGTACATCCAATTATTATAGGCTTTAACCAAGAAAAACAAGGCTTTCAAATTTTTTTAATTTATTATCATTTATAAGATTATAAATGAATTATATATCATAATATTGATGATAAAATATTAACAAAGTAATAATTATTAATTGATAAATCATTTCAAGCTATCAAAGCATGATAAATTGAAAATATTTTTTCCTTATCAATGGATAATATCCACTTCACGCTTCCCAATGCAAACATCAAATTATGGTAGGCTTTAACCACGAAGAAGAAAGCTTTCGATTTATAATCATTTGTAAAAGAAGAAATGCATTACATGTCGTAATATTGGTGATAAAATGTTATCAAAATGATAACTATTCATTGATAAATCTTTTCAAGGTATCAAAGGCATTATAAACTTAAAATGCACTCTCCCCGTCAATGGATATCTTCTATATGATGTTTTCCAATGCAAACATCTAACTATAATCGGCTTTAATCATGAATAACAAAGAGTTCAATTTTTTTTATTTATATTCATTTATAGGATTATAAATAATTATATATTATAATATTGATGACAAAATATTATAAAAATGATTATTATTCATTGATAAATCATTTCACCCTTTCGAAAGCAAGATAAACTTAAAACGTTATTGTCAATGGATAGCATTCACCTCATGTTTTCCAATTCAAACATCTAATTATGACTAGGTTTAGTCGAGAACCACAAAGCTTTGGATTTGTTTCTGATTTATAATCATTTATAGGATTATAAATGAATTATATGTCATAATTTTGATGATAAAATGTAATTAAAGTGATAATTATTCATTGATAAATCATTTCAAGCTTTCGAAAGCATGATAAACTAAAAATGCTCTTTTATTCTCAAAGGATAGCACCCACTTCATGTTTTCTAATGCAAACATCAAATTATGATAGGCTTTAACCAAGAACCACAATGCATTTGATTTGTTTTCAATTTACAATCATTTAAAGGTTTAAAAATGAATAATATATCATAAAATTGATGATAAAATGTTATCAAAATGATAATTATTCATTAGTAAATTATTTCAACCTTTTGAAGGCATGTTAAACTTAAAATGCTATTCCCTTGTTAGTGGATAGCATCCCCTTCATGATTTCCAAATGTAAATATCCTATTATGATAGGCATTAACCAAGAACATCAAAGCTTCCAAACTATTTTTTATTTATAATCATTTATAGAATTATAAATAAATTATATATCATAATTTTGATGATAAATTTTTATCGAAATGATAATTATTCATTAGTAAATCATTACAAGGTTTTGAAGGCATGATAAACTTAAAATGCTCTTTCCTTGCCAGTGGATAGCATCCACTCCACGTTTTCCATTGCAAACATCCAATTATGAAAGGCTTTAACTAAGGGCAATAAAGCTTTATATTTATTTTCGATTTACAATCATTTATAGTCATAAATAAATTATATAGCATAATATTGATGATAATTATTTATTGATAAATCATTTCAACCTTTTGACGGCATGATAAACCTAACATGCTCTTTCTTTGTTAATGGATAGCATCCACTTCACGTTTTCTAATACAAACATCCAATTATGAAAGGCTTTAACCAAAAGTAGTAAAGCTTTCGATTTATTTTTGAATTATAATTACTTATAGGATTATAAATGGATTATATATCAGGATATGGATGATGAAATCTTATAAAAAATAATAATAATTGATAAATCATTTCAAGCTTTCAAAGGAATGATAAACTTAAAGCACTCTTTACTTGTCAATCGATAACATCTGCTTCACGTTTCTCAATGCAAACATCTAATTATGATAGACTTTAACCAAAAACAACAAAGCTTTGGATTTATTTTCGATTTATAATCATATATAGAATTATAAATGACTTATATATCATATTATTGGTGATGAAATGTTACCAAAATGATAATTATTCATTGATAAATCATTCCAAGCTTTTGGAGGCAAGATAAACATAAAGTGCTCTTTACTTGTCAATGGATAGCATCCAATTCATGTTTTCCAATGCAAACAGGCAATTATGAAAGGCTTTAACTAAAAAGAGCGAAGCTTTCCATTTATTTTTGTTTTGTAATAATTTATAGGATTATTTATAGATTATATATCAAAATATTGAGGATAAAATGTTATCAAAATTGTAATTATTCATTGATAAATCGTCTCAACCTTTCGAAGGCATGACAAACTTAAATTGCTCTTTCCTTGTCAATGGATAGCATCTACTTCATGTTTCACAATGTAAACTTCCAATTATGCTAGCCTTTAAGCAAGAACAACGAAGCTTTCTATTTATTGTCGATTTGTTATCATTTTTAGGATTATAAATGAATGATATATCATAATATTGATGCTAAAATGTTATAAAAAATGATAATTATTGATTGATAAATCATTTTAAGTTTTCGAAGGCATGATAAATTTAAAATGCTCTTTCCTTGTCAATGGATCACATCTGCTTCACGTTTTCCAATGCAAACATCAAATTATGGTTGGCTTTAACTGAGAACAATAATGCTTAAAATTATTTTTGGTTTATAATCAATTGTAGGATTTTAATGAATTATATATCATAATATTGTTGATAAAATGTTATTAAAATGATAATTATTCATTGATAAATGATTTTAAGCTTTCTAAGGCATGATGAACTCAAAATGCACTTTCCTTGTCAATGGATAGCATCCAATTCATGTTTCCCAATGCAAAAATCCAATTTTGATAGGCTTTAAGCAAGGACAACAAAGCTTTTGATTTATAATTATTTATTCTAAATGAATTATATATCATCATATTGGTGATAAGATGTTATCAACATGAAAATTATTCATTAATAAATCATTTCAAGCTTTCAAAGGCATGATAAACTTAAAATACTCTTTCCTAGTCAATGGATAGCATCCGTTTTATATTTTCCAATAGAAACATCCAATTATGATAAGCATTAATTAAAAAGAGCAACGTTTTTGACTTATTTTTCATTTATAATCATTTATATGATTATAAATGAATTATATGTCATAATATTGATGATAAGATATTATCAAACGTAATAATTATTTATTGATAAATCATTTTAGGCTTTTGAATACATGATAAACTTAAAATGCTCTTTCCTTGTCAATGGATAGCATCCGCTTTACATTCCCTATGCAAATATCTAATTATGATAGAGTTTAGCCAAAACCAGCAAAGTTTTTGATTTATAATCTTATATAGGACTGTAAATGAATTATATATCATATTATTGGTGATAAAATGTTACCAAAATGATAAATTTTTCATTGATAAATCATTTCAACCTTTCAAAGGCAAGATAAACTTAAAATGCTCATTCCTAGTCAATGGATATCATCCAGTTCATGTTTTCAAATGCAAATATCCAATTATAATAGGCATTAACTAAGAAAAACAGCACTTTTGTCTTATTTTTTATTTGTAATCATATATAGTATTATACGTGAATTATATATCATAATACCGACAATAAAATGTTATCAAAATGGTAACTATTGATTGGTAAATTATTTTAAGCTTTCGGAGGCAAGTTAAAGTCAAAATGTTCTTTACTTGTCCATGAATACTATCCATTTCATGTTTCCCAATGCAAACATCCAATTATGAAAGTCTTTAACCAAGAAAAAAAAAGCTTTGCATTTAGTTTAAATTGATTTTCAAATTTTAATCATTTATAAGATTATAAATGAATTATACCTCAAAATATTGAGGATAAAATGTTATCAAAATGATAATTATTCATTCATAAATCATTTCAAAACTTTCAAAGGCATGATAAACTTAAAATGCTCTTTCCTTGCCAATGGATAGCATCAACTTCACGTTTCATAAGACAAACATCCAATTATGATAGGCTTTAAACAAAAACAAGAAAGCTTTTGATTTGTTTTTGATTTATAATTATTTATTAGCTTACAAATGAATGATATATCATAATATTGATGACAAAATCTTATCAAAATGATAATTATTCATTGATAAATCATTTTAAGCTTTCAAAGGTGGGATAAACTTAAAATACTCTTTCCTTGCCAATGGATTGCATCTACTTCATGTTTCCTAATGTAAATATCCAATTATGTTTGGCTTTAACCAAGAACAACAAAGCTTAAAAGTTATTTTTGATTTATATTCAATTGTAGGATTTTAAATGAATTATATATCATAATATTGATGATAAAATGTTATCAAAATGATATTTATTCATTGATAAATAATTTCAACCTTTCATAGGTAGGATAGACTGAAAATGCTTTTTCCTTTTCAATGTATAGCATGCACTTCACATTTACCAATGCAAACAGCTAATTATGATAGGCTTTGACCAAGAACAACAAAACTTTCGATTTAGTTTAGATTTCTTATTATTTATAGGGTTATAAATGAATTGTGTATCAAAATATTGATGATAAAATGTTATCAAAATGATAATTATTCATTCATAAATCATTTCAAGCTTCTAAAGGCATGATACACTTAAAATGCTCTTTACTTGTCAATTGATAACATCCATTCCATGTTTTCCAATGTAAACATCCAATTATGATAAGCTTTAACCAAGAATAACAAAGGTTTCGATTTATAATCATTTATCGAAGTATAAGTGAATTATATATCGTAATATTGATGCTAAAATGTTATCAAAATGATGATTTTTCATTGATAAATCATTTGAAGCTTTTGAAGTCGTGATAAACTTAAAATGCTCTTTCCTTGTCAATATATAGTATTCACTTCACGTTTCCCAATGCAAACATCCAATTATGATTGTCCTTAAACAAGAACAACAAAGCTTTCAATTTATTTTTGATTTATAATTATTGATAGCATTATAAATGAATTAAATATTATAATATTGATGATAAAAAATTATCAAAATGATAATTATTTATTGGTAAATTATTTCAAGATTTCGAAGGCATGATAAACTTTAATTTCTCTTTCCTTGTCAATGAACGGCATCCATTTCATGTTTTCCAATGCAAACATCCAATTACGATAGGTGTTAACTAAGAACAACAATGCTTTCAATTTACTTTCGATTTCTAATCATTTACAGGATTATAAATAAACTATATATCATAATTTTGTTGATAAAATGTTTTCAAATGATATTTATTCATTGATAAATCATTTCAAGCTTTAGAGGGATTAACAAACTTAAAATACTTTTTCGTTGTCAATGGATTGCACCCACTTCACATTTCCTAATGTAAACATCTAATTATGATAGGCTTTAACCAAGAACATCATAGCTTTCAATTTATTTTTATATAGTTTTTATTTATAATCATTTATAGGATTGTAATTGAATTATATACCATAATATTGATGATAAAATTTTATCAAAATGATAATTGTTCATTGATAGATTATTTCAAGCTTTTAAAGATGTGTTAAACTTAAAAAGCTCTTTACTAGTCAATGGATAGTATCCACTTCACGTTTTCCAATGTAAACATCAAATTATGATAGGCTTTAACCAAGAATAGCAAAGGTTTCAATTTATAATCATTCATAGAATAAGAAATGAATTATATATCATAATTTTTTATGATAAAATGTTATCAAAATGATAATTATTAATGGATAAATCATTTCAAGCTCTCAAAGGCATATAAACTCAAAATGCACTTTCCTTGCCAATGGATAGCGTCCACTTCATGTTTTTCAATCCAAACATCCAATTATGATTGGCGTTTACTAAGAATAGCAAAGCTTTCGATTTATTTTTGATTTATACATGCTTTTAGGATTATAAATAAATTATATATCATAATCACACTGATAAAATGTTATCAAAATGTTATCTATTCATTGATAAATCATTTCAAACTTTCGAAGGCATGATAAACTTAAAATGCTCTTTCTTTGTTAGTGGATAGCATCCACTTCACGTTTCTTACTACAAACATCCAATTATGATAGGCTTTGACTAAGAGCAACAAAGCTTTTGATTTATTTTTTATATTATCGGATTATAAATGAATTATATATCATAAAATTCATCATAGAATCTTATGAAAGTGATCATTATTCATTAACAAACCATTTTAAGCTTTTGAAGGCATGATAAACTTAAAATGCTCTTTCCTTGTCAATGAATAGAATCCATTTCATGTTTCCCAATGCACACATCCAGTTATGATAGGCTTTAACCAAGAACAACAAAGCTTTCAATTATTTTTTATTTATAATCATTTACAGGATTATAAATGAATTATATATCATAATATTGATGATAAAATGTTAACAAGAAGATAACTATTCATTGATAACTCATTTCAAGGTTTCATAGGCACGATAAACTTTAAATGCTCTTTCATTGTCAATGGATAGCATCCACTTCACTTTTGCCAATGCAAACATCCAATTATGATAGGTGTTAACCAAGATTTTGATTTATTTTTTATTTATAATCATTTATAGGATTATAAATAATTTATATATCATAATATTGATGATAAAATATTTTCGAAAAGATAATTATCCACTGATAAATCAATTCAAGCTTTTGATGGCATGATAAACTTAACATGCTCTTTCCTTGTCAATGGATAACATTCATTTCACATTTCCCAATGCAATAAACCTTTCGTTTTATTTTTTATTTACAATCATTTATAGGAGTATAAATGAATTATATATCATAATATTGATGATAAAATGCTATTAAAATGATAATTAGTCATTGATAAATCATTTCAAGGTTCGGTGGCATGATAAACTTCAAATGCTCTTTGTTTGTCAATGGATAGCATCCATTATACATTTTCCAATGCAAATATCCAATTATGATATGCTTTTACTAGGAAGAACAAAGCTTTCGATTTACTTTTGATTTGCTATCATTTATTGGACTATAAATGAATTATATCTCATAATATTGATGATAAATGTTAATTAAAATCATAATTATTTGTCATGACCTAAATTCAAGGAGTCGTGACCCCGTAGGCATGAGCTTGGCAGGCAAGCCCATGAAACTCGTGGAAGCCTTCGATGATAAACCTGCTTCACATAATTTATTTACAAAAGGCCTCTTGGCCAGCATCATATTCGTTAGCATTTACAATGTTGAACTTACATAGTTTATAATATAGCCCCACGGCAAGTATTCTTACACTGGACTTTAACAAAAAAATCCATGTAGCCATACATTGGTTAACTTCATTTAAATATTTAATCATCTCATTTCATGAAATCATATAAGGTAGCATAGTACCCACGTAATCAGTTTAAAACATAACCATTTTATACATTGTGGAAGTGTGAGACTCGTTTATGACTCAGTGAAGATACATTACCAGTGGATAATGTACCACTTGCCAAAATTTCATGTCTAACAATGACATTGCTAAGCCATCCAATCCTCAATGTCTATTTATCTCAACAATAAAATCAAAACAGTGAGTCACACTAGTACTCAATGACAGGTTAGACATCACCTTCTATACATAAAAGGACAGGTTAGACATCACCTTCTATAGATATATATCATTTCTCTAGCAGTTGTACTACATTGCTACATATAATCATTAGCATATGAGGGTGGAATAGTCTATCCTTTTAGTATTTATTCAATCTCATCGTTTATGTAGCTGTCTATTGACTCCATTTATTGTATGAACTAGCCCCACCATATTGTTGTCTACATATGTTTTAATCATACTTACCTCTTAAGCATAGTCATCAATGCAAAAGTCCTTAGACTCCATAAGCTTGCATTCATCATATTGCATGTTTCATATACATGTGGCTATTGCCTCAAGCCTTTGCTTTTAATCATCATTCATAGTAAAACATATCATAGTGTATATTTCATATCTTATGCATGCCACTACATATTCATAACATCATAACATATCGTAGAGTGGTCCTCCCTGAACATAATATGGTCACGTATGATGGTTAACTAACAGACAACATATTTCATCATGCCATGCCCCATTGCCTAAGCAAATGGCATAGTTTATAGTTATCAATTGAAATAGTCCCAACCAAGGATATCACAACACTACAGGCAGGAATGACTGGTAGGACTAAGCCACCATCCTGCTTACAACCACTCTTATAGGCAACATAACATGATGCAAAAAAGACGAGAATCACAAGCGGGACAAAACCACCATCCTTGTTCGTTGTATATTTCATCACAAGGACATAGACACACTCAACTTCATGCATAACTTCATTCGAAAATCATCGACAGACAAATCATATTCCTAATTCGTAATCATTACTAATCATATTTATCCTTACAATACCATTGATTACACATAATGATATCATTCTCATCATAACACTAGTGTAACACCCCGTGACCTAAAATAGTAGTTAATATGACTTTAAGAACAAGATTAAAACCAATTGAGGTTAATTCAAGAGTTTAAGAGTGGTGAAGGAAGAATGAAATATTTTAGAATAAAATATTCTTTACTTAATAAAATAATAATATTTTATTAAGGTCATCATTATGGAGTAAAAAGAAGTGATGGAGCTAAACCGAGATAAATTGAAATGTTTTGGAACCCTGAAAGCTAAATGAAAATTTTTTGAATTTAATAATATTTTATTAGTAAAATATTATTAAAGTAATATTGAGATATTTCCATTGTGAGTGATGGGCAAACTCACATAAATTAAGCATTATACTTAAGTGGGGGAGTTATAATATAATTTTGA
>NW_018397289.1:87521-88806 GCF_002168275.2 Theobroma umbraticum
AATAAAATATTATTTTATTGATTCTATAATATTATTTTAATGAGGGAAATTTTAGTGATGTAAGTATTAATAATAGTATATGTGAGTTTGGAAGGAATAGAGACTTGGAGAATGAATTGAGATAATGAAGATATGTGGGATAATGAAAAGTGCATGTGGATTCACTATTACATGCAAATTATTGTATGCGAAAAAGAGAGAGTGGGGACCATGTGGGACTCCCACCATGACAAGTAAAAAGAAGAATAAGAATAAATCCCATTGCATGTAATAAGATTGGTGCATTAGGTGGCCAAATAAGGAAAGAAAAAATGTGGGATGCATGTGACTTGATAGTTTAATGAATGATCAAATAAAATATAAAGTAAAGGTTGTGCATGACATATGATTGGATGAATAAGGCGGTGCAAGACATAAAAAATGAAGATAGATATTGAGCCAATGAACAAGGGAGAAAATTGGTGCGCAAAAATGTAGTGGGTGACAAATTGGCCCATTGAGAGATAAGGAATAAAAGAAGAAAAAAAAGTGAGGAAAGGCTTGGGAAAACTATGCCTTGAAGCAGAAAAAGAAAGAGAATCAAGTTTGAAAGGAGAAAGAAGAAAAAAGAAAAGCTATAAGAAGGTTCGGCCTTGGAGAAGTTGGAGAAAAACCAAAACATTTTCTTCCATATGCCATTGTTGAAGCTTGAAGGAGAAATTGGTGGTTCAGCTTAGTGATTCAACGGTAAGTAAGGTAAAAGCTGTCATTTTGCTTGAATGCATGCCTTGTGAACCAGTTGTGATGTGAGATTATGCTTATAGTAGCAAGGATCTTCAAGGATTCAAAGAATCGGGTGCATGCATGTGGATTAATCTTAGAAGTATGGTGATTTAAAGAAAGACAAATGATGGGTAAGTGTTTTTAAACTTGAGATCATAAGTGGAAAGGAAAAATAAAAATGTGTATTGATTATTTGTGCTTGTGGCAGCAATGGTGATTGAGGATGTGAGGAGTTAGTCAGTTGCATGCAGAATTCAAGGTAAAAATCAGAAGACAAGCATGCAATGTGGGTATTGTCAGTTAAAATTCCACTACGTAAGTATACATATTGAATAAATAATATATTAGCAAGCAGAGTGTCGATCCCATAGAGAATTGATCTAAAATTTTACTAAGTACTAAAATTAGAATAAATTAATCTTATCCAAACACTCAAAATTAATTGATTAACTAAAACTAATAAACTAAAATTTAAACTAATAGCAAAAATCAAAATAATAATAACTTGAGTAAATATCAAATC
>NW_018397289.1:88816-88884 GCF_002168275.2 Theobroma umbraticum
AGGATTACAATATCCCTCACACTTCATCTAAACCTTACCTCTCTACCTTAACTTATTTTAATGGTTTG
>NW_018397289.1:88894-88967 GCF_002168275.2 Theobroma umbraticum
CTAGAGTCCTAAATTATTTATAATTTCTGCTCATCTTATAAAAATATCTGTTTTAACTAAAACACTATATCCC
>NW_018397289.1:88977-89046 GCF_002168275.2 Theobroma umbraticum
GAAATTAAAATAGATTCATTAAGTCCAGGCTCTAATTTGGCTACATATGGCCTATAGGTATATCCTTAT
>NW_018397289.1:89056-89166 GCF_002168275.2 Theobroma umbraticum
AATCAATTAATATGATCATATGTTATCTCAATTTTAGTCTACACAAAACTCCCTTTCCCAAGTTTGTTTAGGTTCCTTAATCAATTTAATTGGTGGCCAAGCAATTAAAA
>NW_018397289.1:89176-89302 GCF_002168275.2 Theobroma umbraticum
CAAATTAGAATAAACAATTCAAATCCCATTGAAGATAAGCAAGAGAGAGATTAAAAATTTAAATTACATGCAAGTTCAAGTGCAATCCTAGAAAAATAAATTAGCTCATAATATCTAATAAAGACA
>NW_018397289.1:89477-89770 GCF_002168275.2 Theobroma umbraticum
AGAGAGTAAAATAATAGTTAGAGCTTTGTGATCTTGATTCTCCCTCCAATTCTCTTCTTTTCTTGCTTTGTTCTTGACTTCAAATCTCTAGAATAGTTGCTTGCTGCCTTATCTCAAAATCTCTGAAAAATATCCCATAAATAGGCTCCCAATAACATAATTTCCAAAATCTTGTCAACTTATTTTTGGAAAGTCACCCACCGCTGTGGTGCTACTTCTCCAGCGCTGCCGCGCTGAGGTCTGGAAATTTGTATGTGTGCTTCCTTTCATCAACGCTGCAGCCTTGTTCTCCC
>NW_018397289.1:89930-90187 GCF_002168275.2 Theobroma umbraticum
TTCTGGATTGAAAGATATGCTCCAAATACCGCATCATGTTCAGTCCTTGCATGCTGCTGCAGTGCTCCGAATTTTAAAAATATTTTGACCATGATCCATTCAGAACTGGCTGAATTGGTAAACATAAACGTTGTAGCCCTTCTTCTCAGAATTTTAGTGGTCAAAGAATCACCTCAGTTGGACTTTTTTAGATAGAGATATGGCCAAAATATCAAAACATATACGAATAAAGTCATCACCATACTTGCACTGATTTT
>NW_018397289.1:90197-90320 GCF_002168275.2 Theobroma umbraticum
GCCTTTTTCATCAATTTCCTACAAAAGGCATAAGAGAAATTAGAAATAGCTACTTTTAAAGTAATTTAAAACAAAACAACATAAAATTTAAGCAAAATAACTTAAATTAATCACTTAACAAGT
>NW_018397289.1:90330-92124 GCF_002168275.2 Theobroma umbraticum
AAACTAGAAAAACACTTAAAATGCTAAAATTTGAATCTAAAATCTCAAAGATCTAGTTACTTAAGCCCCCAAAATATATCAAAATAACTATATATAATAGAGTTCTTAGGTATACTATGTTTTATTGGAATTGGTTAGTTGAAAGTTTATAGATTTCATGTTAGATTATTATGAATAATAAGGGTGAAAAATGTGAAATTAGATTAATGATTCATTGATTAAGGTGCTGCCCATATATGTGTACAATTAAATATAAACACGAAAGTGCACATAATGGGAGAAGTCAACTATTGTGAGGGATTCTTAAAAAGAAAGAGAACTAAGAATATGGTATATAGAGCAGTAAATATGAGCCAAATTGTGGTGATGTTCACTAAGTATATTAAGTTTAATTTGCTGCTAAGAAGTATATAAATGAGGAAAGATTGTTGTGGTGTTGTACCGAAGGAGGTGACTGGTGACTGGCAAGTAAAATTAGCTAAAGATGTACCAGAATCAATGGCAAACTAGCATCCCACCATGTGAGGTGAGTAGAAGGTGTCTATTTCTAAAGTGTCATAAACTATATAATGATATACATATAATAAACGTTGCTGGTTTTCTTTAAATGCAATTGTAGATAGCATGAGTTGGTAGAATGATAGGCACTTGTGAATCCTATATTTTTAGAAATGATTTGGTATATATATAAGCTATATATGTAAAAGGTTTTAGAAACCAGGAAATAAGCTCTTTACCATGGTTTATGTCAAAACATGCCTTAATTGTTTTTGTGATGTGCATTCATGAATAAGCTTTATGTTCACCATGCTTTGATTTAATACTTAAACCTCATGCAAAGGTTTTACATCATGAATTCTTACAAATGGATTTATAACATCATCGTGATTTGTATTTTGGAAATTGATTTCAAAATAAGCTTTTGAAAACTTAATTTGGTTATAAATGGTTTTGTCAAATTAGGAGATTTGAGAGTAGGTCGAATGTCATATCGGGGTAGTGTGACCCTTGTGCATAAGTGAGCTCTAGCTAGAGAACCTTTAGGTCATCGGCCGGCTGTGAGACATGGCTAGGCCATGGTTTGTGATATATACATGGAAAGGCCGCGGGTTGATATACATGGCTAGGCCACGAGTTGATATACATGGTTGCGACCACATATTTCTCAAATGTCGGCAAGAATCGTCAAGACTGCCATGGCTATGGGAATCTAGTGGAAAGGGACCGTTAGGATGTTATTACGTGGAAGAGGGTCCACAGGTTGCTTACTTACGATTACTTACTCAAGAATGATATCTCTTTGGGTTTTCAAACACGTATTCTTTTGCATGGTGAAAAATATAGATTTTTCCATAGCTCTTTAATTTATACGATAATTTTGTGTTTAATACGTCGAGGATGAGTTCGTTTATATGCTTGTGTATAAGCATTGACATTGCTTGATTTTATGGGAGTGTGTGTGCTTATGTTAGTTTGACTTTAAGCAAGGGTCATTAAATGATTTTGATGATAGAAATCTTCTAATTGTACTAGTTTAAATAAATTACTTGAAATGGTTATTTTGCATCACAATTCTAGGGTTTATATGTAAGGCACAAATGTTCCATTTGAATTTAAATTGTTTATATATTCATATGTTTTTAAAATTCAAATTTTCTATCACTGGCTTGTTTCCCATCTACGCCCTACTCATGGAGTCGATGATTAGTGAGTCTGTGAAACTCACCCCCTTATCTTCCCCTTATTTACAGATAAGTGATCAGCCGTGTGTATTGCCTCAGCACATTTTGACTC
>NW_018397289.1:92134-92317 GCF_002168275.2 Theobroma umbraticum
AGGTAATGGCATCTCTTAGACTTCCAATCTGAGTTGCTTCATTGCATAAAGGTCATGTTGTGTAAAATGGTCAGAATTATAAAAATGATTAGTTTATCGAAATTGTATCACCGAAAAACTTTGATGTCATGTAATGGATTCTAAGTGTGATGTTTGAATGTATCTTGAAGCTTGCTAGAATTG
>NW_018397289.1:92417-93684 GCF_002168275.2 Theobroma umbraticum
ATATCATCCTCAAACGGATGGCTAGTGAAAGCGTGTGATACAAACACTTGAGGATATGTTAAGATCAATAGTGTTAGATTTGGGGACCATGTGGAATCAACAATTATCTTTGGCAGAATTTGCGTACAATAATAGCAACCAAGCTAGTATTGGAATGGCTCCTTTTCAAGCACTATATGGATGGAAGTGTAGGTCACCCATTGGATGGTTTGGAGTGCGAGAAAGGAAATTATTAGGACCCAATTTGGTGCAACAAGAAACTGATGTGCTTAGTTTAGTAAGGGAACGTTTAAAGATAGCCAAGAGTAAACAAAAGTCTTATGAAGATAATAGGCATCGTCCTTTGGAGTTCCAGGTGGGGGATTTTATGTTTCTAAAGGTATCCCCACAACAAGGAAGTAAAAGAGTTGGCAAGAAGGGGAAATTGAGTTTGAGATATATTGGACCTTTTTAGATCTTGGAACGTATTGGGTCAACAGCATATCAACCAGCTTTACCAATGGAACTAGCTCAAGTAAATCCTACCTTTCATGTGTCTATGTTAAGGAAGTACATTAAGGACCTGACGCATGTTATACGTTATGATTGGGTACAATTGGATGAAAGACTAACTTTTGAAGAGCAGCTAGTGGCAATACTGCATCGTCAAGTAAAACAACTGCGCTCCAAGGAAATTGCCTCAGTAAAAATGTTGTGGCAAAATCAATCAGTGGAAAAGGCAACCTGGGAACTCGAGAGGAAATGAGGAAGGAATATCCACATCTTTTTCAAGATTAAGGTTTGCCTTACCAACCCATTCCATTTAAATTTGAGGATGAATTTGTCTTAAGTGGGAGAGATTGTAACACCCGGTACCCTCGTTTAGAGGTTAATAAGACTCTATCGATGAGAAGAAGAGTTATTTGATGTAAGTCTAAGTGTTAGAGAACGGTGATAGGTAAAAAGAATATTTTGAAATAAAATAATATTTTATAAATAAAATATTATTAAAATATTAATATTTTATTTATTAGTGAGATTAGTTATAAGACAAGGTTATATGACTAATCTAAATGGGAGAAAAGAAGAAAAGAAGAATTTTGAAGAAAAACGATGTTAGTGGAGCCTGCGTGTCTTTATGAAATGAAGTTGAAGCGGGTAAGTATATATTTAAATATTATGGTGATACCTTGATGTGGTGCGAACTTTATATTATATTTATACACATGTAAAGGAAGGAAAATAAGCAGAAATTGAAATTTAAAAAGTATTAGAAGGACTAAATTAT
>NW_018397289.1:93711-94031 GCF_002168275.2 Theobroma umbraticum
TTATTATATATAAGTTATGTTGTGCAAAAGAAAAAATTAGTGGGAGACATATGGGACCCCCACCACGTGAAGAAAAAAAAAGAATAAGATTAAAATTTATTTACATGCATTGTGATCGGTGCATTAGAGGCCAAATAAGGGAAGAAAAAAGTGGATTGCATGTGAGTTGAATTGTTCAAAGAATGACTAAACAAAAAAAATGAAAAATGAATGAAGTAAATATAGTGCACGGAATAAAGTAGTCAAGAAAAACAAAAATGGAAATGCGAGTGGCTGTGGAAAGATTTCAATGGCTTTTGCTTTGTAATTTTTTCACACAA
>NW_018397289.1:94106-94200 GCF_002168275.2 Theobroma umbraticum
AGAGAAAATAATGAAAGTGAAAGAACAGTCAATGAAGGTAACGGGTGAAGGATACAAAAGCTTTTGACTTGCAATTTTAACCACATGTAAAGAA
>NW_018397289.1:94300-94503 GCF_002168275.2 Theobroma umbraticum
AGTAGTAATCATTACATAACCTTAAGTTTTAGCAAATACATTTCTAATAAACTATTAATCATTATAAGCCTGACTATTTAACACAACCAGACATCTAGGCAGCGGAGTGACTCGGAGTGGAAGTCTAAGAGATGCCATTACCTATGTTGTAGCCAGTCTCGAGGTGCTGAACAATGCACTAGAACTGATTACTTATCTGCAAA
>NW_018397289.1:94741-95130 GCF_002168275.2 Theobroma umbraticum
AGTCATTTAAATCAAATGTCAAACCAATTCATGCAAAGATTTCTGCCGTCGAAACCAGTCAACAACTTCCTCAAAGCAATTTCATATCATCATGCATGCTCCCGTAAAATCCAACATTTAACAAATTTATATGCAAATTCATAAATCACCTCGTACGCAAGGGATTAAATTCAATGTCATCATGTAAGTAAGGGAGCTACGGGAAAACTGTTATTTCTTATATGCAAAAAAAAACCGCGTGCTTGAAAATCGAAAGAGATATCACTCTCCAGTAGGAATAAAACTAAAGAACACGTAGACCTACTTTCACGTAATAACATCAGGCAATCTCAACGATGTTGGCCCACATCAAAGAAAATCAGGCAATCACAACCGCATATCACAACTTG
>NW_018397289.1:95140-95443 GCF_002168275.2 Theobroma umbraticum
ACGTACAATCACAAACCATGGCCCAAGCCATATCTAACAGCCCATCGGTGACCCAAAGGTTCTATAGCTAGAGCTCACTTGTGCACAAGGATCACACTTAACCGAAGTGACAATCGACCTACTCTCGAATCTCCTAGTTTGATAAAACTATTTTAAAATATAGTTGGGCTCTGAAAAGTTCATTTCAAAATTATTGTCAAAATATTCACGTAGTAACATGATAAGATCCCTTATAAGAATTTAAAATATAACTCTTTGCATGAGGTTGAAATATCATTTAGCATGGTGGATATGTGTTTCAAT
>NW_018397289.1:95457-95599 GCF_002168275.2 Theobroma umbraticum
ACACAAACTATAAGGCACATACTTGACATAAATCATATTAAAAAGCTTGTTTCTAGATTTCATAAACCTTTACGTGTATATATATATGTAGCTTATATATATTCAAAGCCATTTTCAAAGTCATAACATCCACAATTTCCTA
>NW_018397289.1:95699-95859 GCF_002168275.2 Theobroma umbraticum
TGCAAAGATTTAAGAATTCTTTGGTAAAAATTGCTACCATGTATGATTGTAAAAGCATGGGATTAAGTATGAAATTTGAGTAAGAAAGTTGTTGGTTAAATTGTTGCCATGTATACATGCAATTAAGTAAATTGGGTTTGGATGGTTGCTAGGAAGCATA
>NW_018397289.1:96137-96328 GCF_002168275.2 Theobroma umbraticum
ATAAATATGTGTTGATTTATTTTAATGCAAAATTGTGGAAAGCATGAGTTGGTAGAAATGCTAAGAAATTGTGAATTTTATGACTTTGAAAATGGCTTTGAATATATATAAGATATATATATATGTACACGTAAAGGTTTTTTAAATCGGGAAACAAGCTTTTTAATATGATTTATGTCAAGTATGTGCCT
>NW_018397289.1:96352-96450 GCF_002168275.2 Theobroma umbraticum
TGATTGAAACACATATCCACCATGCTAAATGATCTTTCAACCTCATGCAAAGAGCTATAATTTAAAGTCTTATAAGGGATCTTATCATGTTACTATGT
>NW_018397289.1:96460-96534 GCF_002168275.2 Theobroma umbraticum
ACAATGATTTTGAAATGAACTTTTCAGAGTCCAACTATATTTTAAAATAGTTTTATCAAACTGGGAGATTCGAG
>NW_018397289.1:96544-98390 GCF_002168275.2 Theobroma umbraticum
TTGTCACTTCGGTTAAGTGTGACCCTTATGAGCAAGTGAGCTCTATCTAGAGAACCTTTGGGTCACCAATGGGCTGTTAGACATGGCTTGAGCCATGGTTTGTGATTATATGTGGCTAGGCCACAAGTTTTGATACGCGGTTGCGACCGCATGATTTTCTCTAATGTTGGCCAACATCGTTGAGACTACCATGGCATGTGGGGATCCGGTGGAGCAGAGCTCTCGGATGTTATTACATGCAAGCAAGTCCACGTGTTCTGTATTTTAATTCCTACTCGAGAGTGATATCTCTTTGGGTTTTCATGCATGTGGTTTTTTTTTTGCGCATGATCAGAAATAACAGTTTTTTTGCAGCTCCCTTACTTACATGATGACATTGGATTTAATTCCTCATGTACGAGGTGATTTATGAATTTGCATATAAACTTTGTTAATGTTGGATTTTATATGAGCATGCATGATGATATTAAATTGCTTTAAGTTAGTTGTTGACTGATTTTAATGGTAGAAATCTTTGCATGAATTGGTTTGACATTTCATTTAAATGACTATTTTGTATTAACTTACTTCTTTTATATATAAGGCACAAACCTCCCTTTTTGAGTTAAATTATTTACATATATTCTTATATTTTTAATATTCAAATCTTCTACCTTTAGCTTGTTTCCCATCTACGCCCTACCCACGGAGTTGATAATCATTGAGCCTATGAGACTCACCCCCCTTATTTTCTTTTACAGATAAGTAATCAGTTCTAGCGCATTGTTCAGCACCTTAAGACGAGCTACAACCTAGGTAATGGCATCTCTTGGACTTCCACTCCGAGTAACTCCGCTGCCTAGAGGTCAGATTTTGTCAAATAGTCAGGCTTATAATGATTAATAGTTTATTGGAAATGTATTTAGTAAAACTTAAGGTTATGTAATGATTACTACTTATTTTGTTGGAATTGTATGGAATTATCAAACCTAGTTATTAGTATCTAGATGCCACGTTTTGAATATTGTGATTATTAGGTTTAAATGAATTATGGTGTTAAAATTGTAAGTTGAGTTGAAATTGCTTGGAGGCTTAACTAAGGCTTATTTGGGATTTGAGGGGTTCACCCATAAGTCTCGGACGCTAGTAACGATCGAGGGAAGAGGTCGTTGTAGACTTGGTATCAAAGCCCTAGGTTTAGTTGAGTCCTAGGAATTCTCGTGTCAAGCAGCGGAGTAGTAGGGTCTACGTAGAGTCTTGCTTATAGTTAGTGACTACAGCACCGATGATAGGCAAGAAGCTGCGTAGACCTCTTTATCTTAGAAACCCATCGTGTGGAATTATAAGAGATAATTAAATAATGAGAATTTATTATCGATGTCTAGGTTTGAGATGCCACCTCGGACTCAAGCATCTTGGAGGGTTACGGGTGAATCGGACGCGCCCAGAGAAACTGATGAACGACTATGGATTACCACCTCATGCGGACGAGGTCATTCTAGAACTAGGGGGAGGACAAGTTCTAGAGGCTCAAGTGAGGGTAGTTCAAGTGATCGAAGGAGTGCTAGTACAGATAGCACTAGGGCTGGTAGACCTACTTTAGAGAGTATTACCTTGGATGAGTTAGCTGTTGGATTGCGAAATTTGACCCAATAGTTTACTGAATTTACTCGAAGATGTAGTAGTGGGACTGAAGACTACATGGAGTCTAGTTCACAAGATCTGGATTATGACCCAAATGCAGATATGATAGTGGAGAAAGGGTCAGAGGAGGAGGATGAGAACAATTCGAATGATAACGAAGGAGATGACTTAGTTTCATTATCTATATTTATGAAGCTAAAACCTCCATCATTTACTAGTTCCA
>NW_018397289.1:98552-100317 GCF_002168275.2 Theobroma umbraticum
TTTCGTTTAGAGGATGTAGCACAACAATGGATTACATCGTACATGTGGGGTATATCTAGTGATATCGGGCCGCTTGGGTAGAAGGAGTTTGATAAAGCCTTTATGGATAGATTTATGTCTCGTAGTGTACGAGCAGTTAACGCTAGGGAGTTTGAGGCTTTGAGACAGACATCCGAGATGACAGTATCTGAATACGATGTGCAGTTTATGTAATTTTTTAGATACGCCCCATACCTCGTGTCTTCGAAAGAAATGAGGGTGAATCGATTTGTGGCTAGACTGTCTGAGCACTTGTTTAGAGCTATTGCACCGTAAAGGTTTGATTGGTACTCCGATACAGTAAATTATGCTCGACTAATTGAAGGTCATAATATGGAGGCTAGGGCACTTCGCGAAAGTACTGGAAGAATTAAAGCTGAATGACAAACTAGTTAAAGGAACACTAGTCGAGAAATGACTTTTAGGAGGTGAAGTAGACCTGGTCGAAGGGATATTGTTCAAAATAGAGGGCAAGCATCAACTGGATCTCAAGGGTTGAGGAGGAATCCCCAATTTAGTAGTTCATCGCATCGTGGGAATTTTCCTGGAGCAAGTAATCGCCAAGGAACTAGTAATGAAATAACTATCTTTAACAATTAGTAGATAGGCCAGAGGAATCTTTATTACGCATGTTGTTGTACTGTGCATGTGGGGCCATGTGCTCAATCATAAGATGTGCGCTTTAATTATGGTCAACTGGGACATATGCGAAGAGATTACCCTTATGAAGGAAGATCGCAAGGAACAGGTTGTGGGTATGTGCAACCAGCTTCAGTGGTAGCATTTGCAGTTTCACCTCCAGTAAGGAGAAACCGACTCGATAAAGGTAAAGGGATAGCTTCTACTTTTCGATCCCTACCTACTAAGTCAGTGTCACAGGGTACTTCCGGAGAGGGACAAGTGAGAGTCTTTGCCCTAGGCTAGTAAGATATGCCTGCCTCTAATGATGTGGTGACACGTATTCTTTTAATGTGAGGTTTTGAAGCATCAGTCTTATTTGATCCTAGAGCTACCCATTCTTTTGTTTCCTCAAATTTTGTGTCAAGATTGAATAGACCTTGTGAAATAATGGAAGAACCATTGGTAGTGACTACCCCTTTGAAAGAAATATATATGGCAGAGTTTGTTTATAAGTCTTACATAGTTCAAGTCAATTATCGGGAAAGCTTGGTGGATTTGGTGTTATTAATGACATTGGGGTTTGATGCTATATTAGGAATGGATTGGTTGTAAGATTGTTATGCCAAAGTTGATTGTCATTATAAATATGTAGAATTTAAGTTTTCTGGAGAAGTCCCTTTTATTATTTATTGACATAAGAGTCCGTGCAATAAAAAGATATTGGCAAAGGTCACTAGAATGGAAACCGGACTAAATTATTTGACGTGCACAGTAGCCACGGAAGATGTGTCGATGGGGGAAAAGTTTGTCGATATTAAAATGGTGTCAATAATTAATGAATGCGAAGATGTGTTCCCAGATGAAGTGCTAGAGTTACCCTCAGAAAGAGAGGATAAATTTTGCATTAATTTGACTCCTAGCACGGAACCAATATCTGAAGTTCCTTATCGAATGGCACTAGCAGAAATGCGAGTATTGCGAGAGCAATTGCAAGAGTTGAGGGAAAAGCGATTTATTTGTCCAAGTACTTCCCCTTGGGGAGCTCCGGTATTATTTGTAAAGAAAAAAGATGGAAGTTTGAGGTTATGAGTAGATTATTGAAAGT
>NW_018397289.1:100456-101042 GCF_002168275.2 Theobroma umbraticum
TGATTTATTTGATCAACTGCAAGGAGCGAGATGTTTCTCAAAAATTGATCTACGGTCAGGGTATCATCAATTAAGAGTTCAGGAAGAGGATGTACCAAAGACTGCATTCTGTATGAGGTATGGACATTTTGAGTTTTTGGTGATGTCTTTTGGTTTAACTAATGCTCCCATCGTATTCATGGATTTAGTGAATAGAGTATTCCGGCCTTATTTGGATAGATTTATGGTGGTATTTATTGATGATATTTTGATATATTCTCTAAGTCCTGAAGAGCATGCACAGCACTTGAGAATGGTGTTACAAACACTTTGGGAACATGAATTGTATGCAAAGTTCTCTAAGTTTGCTTTTTGGTTAAAGAATGTTAGTTTTCTCTAACATGTAATATCAAAGGAAGGGATTAGTGTGGATCCGTAAAAAGTTGCATCGATCCAAACTTGATTAAGATTGAGTACAGTTATTGAGATTTGAAGTTTTCTTGGATTGGTCGGGTATTATCATCGATTCGTGTAGGATTTCTCGACAATCACAGCACCATTGACAAAGTTGATGCGAAAGGGAGCTAAGTTTGAATGGACTGATGAA
>NW_018397289.1:101142-101300 GCF_002168275.2 Theobroma umbraticum
AAATTACAAAGCAAAAGCCTTTGAAATCTTTCCACCGCCACTTGCATTTCCATTGTTGTTTTTCTTGACTACTTTATTCCCTGCACTCTATTTACTTCAGTCATTTTTCATTTTTTTTATTTAGTCATTCTTTGACCCATTCAACTCACATGTAATCC
>NW_018397289.1:101310-106967 GCF_002168275.2 Theobroma umbraticum
TCTTTCTTTTTCTTCACATGGTGGGGGTCCCATATGTCTCCCACTAATTATTCCTTTTTGCAAAACATAACTTATATGAGTAATAAATTTCACATGTATATCTCATATTCCACAAAAATCTAACCTTCCTTGGTAAAATTTCGTTTAACTTTAAATGTTAAAATTACACATAAGTCCTCAAATTTTTCTTTATTTACCGTATGACCCTCCAAACTTTCATGATTAATAATTTAGTCCTTCCAACACTTTTTAAATTTCAATTTATCGTTATTTTCCTTCATTTCCATGTGTACAAATATAATATAAGGTTTGCACTTCATCAAGGTGTCACCATAATATTTAAATATATACTTACCCGCTTCAGCTTCATTTAATAAAGACATGCAGGCTCCACTGACATCGTTTTTCTTCAAAATTCTTCTTTTCTTCTTCTCCCCCACTTAGATTAGTCATATAACCCTCTCTTTTAACTAATCTCACTAAAAAATAATATTTTAATATTTTTATAATTTTTTTATAAAATATTATTTTATTTCAAACTATTCTTTTTACCTATCACTGTTCTCTAACACTTAGACTTACGTCAAATAACTCTTCTTCTCATCGATAGAGTCTTATTAACTTCTAAACGAGGGTACGGGGTGTTACAATTACAAATAGCTCATCATCATCATCAATGTATTACTTCATGCTACCTAGGTATGTCCCTTCCAAGCATCGCATATAGCATTCTTAGCGTAGACTAGTCATAGATACAACATTCTTAGGCATATTGCACTATCCATTTCATACATGTATTACTATTCTTAAGCTTAGGCATAATCCTTGTAGGCACATCATATTATTTCCATGGCATACATTAGTCTGGACATAGCATTCTAGACACATATAGCACTACACATCAATCATGGCATAATTTCTCCTCATATCATAGGCTCATAATCATGCTAATATCATCTAGCCTAGATACAACCTCACCAGGCACTTTACATAGCTCATAATCATTCACTAGTTTAAGAATTCTACTTTTAGACATACATATCACATGAACATATTATATTGCATTCATGGTGTCATAGGGAGCATACAGGCACCTAGTCATTGTGCTTCAAATCTTAAAAATCCCCACTCACCTCGATAATTCGAAGTGCTCTTTTGTTAACACTTGCACAATTCAGATCATCAATTTCTTAGGTTCAACTCAAGTGGTTCAATATTTAGAAAGGGGTAGAATTCTTACTCCCATTGGTCATCTAGCATTCACTAATATAGTCATCTACATTAATACATTGATTCTCTATATCGTATTCTAGTTTTAAACTTATTTCTTAACTTTTAAATAGCTCAATCTATAGCTAACCAACATATAATGCTCAAATCTCTTAAACTCTTCAACATTGAGCTTAATCTTTACCTTACAGTTTGGCTTGCTTAAACTTCAAATCTCCAGCCAACTTTTAGCATCATTAATCACCAAAGCTGGAACACATATTTCTATATTATAAACCATTTAAATTGAAAACTAAATAGTGAAAAGCTTTAATATTAGCCTTAGATTAGTTTTCTAGCCTCCAAATACCTTATTTCAACTTCAATTCATCAAGGGGGATGAGTTTTGAAAGCAAGGGGAAAGGGTTTTTTTGTTCTTTTGGTTGAAAATAGGTGAGCTACCAATCCTTTTTTTTTTTTGCATATCTGCATGTAAGTATCTATAGATTTGGGGATGTATCAATATATTTTCATAAGATACCCTGCTTCAAATCCCACATAAGGCTATGTATTGATACAAATCCCAGATAATGTTTTTTGCTTTAAATTTATCGATACATTTGATAATATATCGATAAAAATAACACAAAATGTCCCCTACTTCAAATCTATCAATACTTTTAATGATGCATTGATACTTAATTCCCAAAATACCTATCTCATGTTCTTCTTGCCTTTAATGTATCGATACATGCAGCCTATGTTCTTCATCATTTTTCTAACCATATTCTACCAAGCATTTTGTAGATCATTTTTATCGTACTTTCATTTTCATGTCTCTTTCGCATCATTCACAACTTATTTTCAAGCTAAGCTTACCTTAATTTAGGTTACTTCTATCCTTATTGACTCTCCCTTCACCAAACCTGCACTTGCAAAGATCTAAAATTGTGTACAAATCTCATAATTGTGCTAGTGTATTAACTTACTTTGAGATTGAGCTAGGTTGAAGTAGTTTACTTTTACTTAACATATGTCTAGGTCAAAGGCATGTTTAAAACCTTATTGACTGAATTTCTCTTGATATTTGAATTAAACACTCATAAGAGCTCTGTAACGACCTCTTCCCTAGATCAGTACCAGCATCCAAGACTTATGAGTGAACCTGCCAAATCTCGAGCAAGCCTTAGTTAAACCTTCAGACAATTTAAACTCAACTTACAATTTTAACACCATAGTTCACTTAAACCAAATAATCACAATGTTTAAAACATGGCATCTAAATACTAATAACCAAGTTTGGTAACTCCACACAATTTCAACACAATAAGTAGTAATCATTACATAACTTTAAGTTTTAGCGAATACATTTTCAATAAACTACTCATCATTATAAATTTGACTATTTGACACAACATGACCTTTAGGTAGTCGAGCGAATTGGAGTGGAAGTCTAAGAGATGCCATTACCTAGATTGTAGTCGATCCCGAGGTAGTGAACAATGCACTTGAACTGATTACCTATCTGTAAAAGGAAATAAAGAAGGTGAGTCGCACAAACTCAGTGATCATCAACTCCGTGAGTAGGGCGTAGATGGGAAACAAGCTTAAGGCAGAAGATTTGAATATTAAAAATATAAGAATGTATGTAAACAATTTACTCGAAAAGGGAGGTTTGTGCCTTATATGAAAAATAAGTAAGTTGATGCTAAATAATCATTTAAATCAAATATCAACCCAATTCATCTAAAGATTCCTACCATCGAAATCATTTAACAACTAGTCTAAAGCAATTTAATGTTGTCACGCATGCTCCCGTAAAATTCAACATTTTACAAAGCTTATGTGCAAATTCATAAATCACCTCGTACACGAAGAATTAAATCAAATGTCATTATATAAGTAAGGGAGTGGCAGAAAAACCATTATTTTTCACCATGCGAAAACTACGTACGTGAAAAACAAAAAAAAAATCACTCTCAAGCAAGTTTAGAAATAAAAAACACGTAGACCCGCTTCCACGTAATAACATTCGGGAGCTCCGCTCCACCGGATCCCCACAGCCATAGAAATCTCAACGATGTTGGCCGACATTGGAGAAATCAAGCGGCCGCAATCGCATATATTACTAGTGGTCTAGCCACAACAATCATAGACTATGGCCCCAGCCAAGTCTAACAGCCCGTCAATGACCTAAAGATTCTATAGCTAGAGCTCACTTGTGTACAAGGGTCACACTTAAACGAAGTGACAACAAGCCTACTCTCGAATCTCCCAGTTTAATAAAACCATTTTAAAAAACTAAATTGAGTTTTCAAAAGATCATTTCAAATCATTTCCAAAATACCAAGCATGGTAGTGTACTAAAATCCCTTTTTTTTTTCCAATATTTGCAATGCCAAAACCCTTTTTGCATGGGGTTTAGTTTTCAAACCAGCATGGTGAATATGAAATTCAATCATGAATGCGCATCACATAATCAATAAGGCACATTTTGACATAAATTATATTGAAAAGCTTGTTTCCCTAGTTTTAAAATCCTTTACGTATATAACTCATATACATCTATTCAAAACAAATTTCAAATACTTTGGCATTCACAAACCAGCTCATATTGTCCATAACTCACATTTAAAATAATCGACACGTTTATCCTTTGTACAATATTATATATTTATATATATAATATGGAAATTTGAAAGTCGACCCCCCCTACTCACCTCACAATAAGGGGACACTATGTCGTTGTTGATTCAAGTGCGTATTTAGCTAATTTTTATTTGCCGATCTTTTGTTACTTCCTCCGGCATGCCGCCTCTGTGACTTTACTTACTATACTTTCCCTAGCAATCATTCAAACCCAAATACAATTTAATTATACTCATAAATGGAGCATATCAACAACAATCCTTAACTAATTCTCATAAAATTTTTTATCAACATCCCTCACAAGCATTTATTACACAATCCATACACTTTAACCAACCAAACTCATACAACGCAATATAATCACTTAGCATGCTTATCTATCAGTTTAAGTTTAAATTTCCTAAATATGATTCACAACCTTTTCACATCTAATATTACCTCTACTGCCACAAATATAATCACACTTTACAATCAATTTACAAAGCATGCATTTAACCTAACTAACAATTTCTACCATCCTTACCTCGAAATTTTTAAGCCAAACCACCAAGCTCTTTTTAGGTTCGGTTATGGGGGAAGAAAAAGGGAAGACAACTCATGAAGAGGAAGGAGAAAAGAAAGGAGCATGAAAGCAAAATGGTAGGACTTGATGCATGGTTTTCATTTGAAGAAGCCATGGGTTGAAGAAATGAAAAAAGGAGAAAGAGTAGTTTTTGAGAACAAAGAAAAACAATGAGTAAAGTGATAGAGAAGTGAAGGTTCTGGAAGCCAATTGGGATAAGAAGAAAAATAGGAAAAGTTGGCCTTAATTGGCCGGCCAAGTGGACAGAAAGAGAAGTAAAAGTCAAAGGAGAAAAGTGAAAGCTTTTCACTTAGTCAATGTATAGTAACAATTATTGTCTCTTTTTTTTTTCTTCTCCCATCTTTTTCTCTTTTTTTTAATAAATTTTGCATTTTCAACAATTTCACATGGGATGGCCAGCCATGGAGAAAAGAAAGAAGAGTCAAAGCTTTATTTGGGAGCTTTGACCAAGCTAAATGGTAAAATTACCATTAAACCCTCTGAAGTTCTCATCCTTTTTATTAAATCACCCCATCATTCCTTAAATTTCAATTTTCTTCTATTTTCCTTCCTTTACATGTGTACAAATATAATATAAGGTTTGCACCTCATCAAGGTGTCACCATAATATTTAAATATATACTTACTTGTTTTAGCTTCATTTAATAAAAACACGCGAGCTCCATTAACGTCATTTTTCTTCAAAATTCTTCTTTACTTCTTCTCCCCCACTTAGATTAATCATATAACCCTTTCTTTTTGACTAACCTCACTAATAAATAAAATATTAATATTTTTAATAACATTTTATTCATAAAATATTATTTTATTTCCAAATATTCTTTTTACTTATCACTATTCTCTAACGCTTAGAATTACATCAAATAACCCTTCTTCTCATTAATAAAGTCTTATTAACTTCTAAACGAGGGTACAGGATGTTACAATCTTCCCCACTTAAGACAAATTCATCCTCGAATTTAGATCAACGTAGGGTGAATAACTAAAATTCCCAAATTCTGCCACATCACTTCTGTTGGGCATTGTTAACATAAGATTTTGATTTACTCATTATATTGACTTCTAATATTTATAGAAAACTCACAATGTCATAACACATACAATTATGTGTAATACATTTCTTCAATCAGATCATTATTATTCTTCTTCTTTTTATACGGAGATTTCAACTATATCATCACTTCTAGTTACACCTTAATCAAATTAACCTTATATC
>NW_018397289.1:106977-107448 GCF_002168275.2 Theobroma umbraticum
CATGTTTGCATAACCACCCACAATTCTTCCACCTTGATTTTGATCAATTCTCTAACATTTAGGCATTTTATTCCATCATTGACTACGGCTAAATTGACAACCAATCATTATTTACTGCTATATATTTCCACACAAATTCCATTGAAGCATTCCAATGAATAACGACATTCAACACATGTCCTTATGGTCTTAACCAATCTCTTTATTCACTAGTTCAACCTCTTAAGGTTAAAATTGCTTAAAAATTTCCTTTAAAATTCCATTCCAAGTCTTATCTTGATTACTAACCATCTCTATCATTCCAGAGTCGTGGCTAATTTACTAATCATATGCCACACAAAACATATTCAACTTGAGGTTCCTCAGAATTATTTCAAATCTCAAACCTCACGGCCTCATTAGTTCATTAATCTGAATATGAAATTACACACTTATCTTTTCTTAGGTGCTCTTTAAAATTAAAGAATCATC
>NW_018397289.1:107467-107599 GCF_002168275.2 Theobroma umbraticum
TTAACTTCTTTTAGCCCTTTTTACCTTAGGGAATTAAATCCATAATTAAACATTGCCAATCATCCTCTTTATGTCAAATAAGGTAGATTTTAAACTTTTCTTACACAAATTCAAATGCACAGTTTAATGTAT
>NW_018397289.1:107609-108265 GCF_002168275.2 Theobroma umbraticum
ATTTTTTCAAACATCCATGTATCGAAACTCTATATTTGAGCTATTTCAGAATTGATACGTTCTTTTCTATTGGCCGTTAGGAAATTAAATCCATGGCATCCTTCTTTATTTATGTACTTTGTAATAGCCTAACGAATTTTAGCTTACATTTAAGCTAGTCCATGTGTCAAACCTCTCAGGCTATATCAAAGGCACCAAGCTTGATCACAAAAGATAGAACTTTATGAATGAATATCAAGAGCATACCGCTTACCTTTAAGCTAACAGCATTATAATCAACTTGTTTACTGCCAAAATCACCGATGGATCATCTTAGTCATTGACTAGTGCTATAGCCTTTGACAGAATATCATCACCGAATAAAATTATAACCAACTCCATATTGAGTTTTTGTGCGATATGCAACATATATCATATATATATATTTCCAAAATTTTCAAATTTAAGTAATCTTAGGCATAACGAGCCCAATAAGCCATCTGATAGTATTTCTTATCAATTCCAACATATGTATAAGTCTTAGTATACTATATATATATCCATTTGCATCCCAATGTCATTAGTCACATCTGACTTGCTAAACATCATTTTCATAAAATTGTTGTCTAGTTATTCATATATGCTTTACAATCTCATTGATCCTTCAAGGTTCATCT
>NW_018397289.1:108275-108592 GCF_002168275.2 Theobroma umbraticum
ATTACATCTCATGCAATACCATCATTTTTAAAAGTCATCTTCTTTTCTCAATTATCTTTCATACCTCTAACACATACATTATCCTTGCTGCATTTAGATTATTTGGTCACTTAAGACTCAAACTCATTTGAATTATGCATGCCTCATGCATTTTCGAATTCCAATTTCTATAATACATCCAGAGGTTTTCATTAACCGAGTCCATTATCATGGTTACCTTCAATCATCTCTTCTACTATTCCTTTATACTGATATAACATCATTTTCCTTTAACCATCATACAATTAGTACTTGTAATTGCAAAACTTGAAACAGTG
>NW_018397289.1:108602-110648 GCF_002168275.2 Theobroma umbraticum
ATACTTCTCAATATCATTGCAAGTATCCACTTTCAAACTTACAACTTCCTTTTTGTAACTACACAACTTAATGCTTGTTTTCACAAGATTCATAACAAGGTTCCTCTTGAATATTTCCTTGTAATTACCCACCTTAATTTATGTCTCACAACATACAAGTTCCAAGTACCACATTACATCAATGTGCATATAAAATATTCCTAAGTAACATCAATTATCATTCTTGCCACGTATAGTTTGGTATATACTTTTCAAAACTTTGGTGCAATTTCCAAACACTTAATTACTCTTTTATCCATTATCCTTGCAAGCACATTCATTCCAAAGGCATGCACTTATTCTCCAAGATATTCAAATGCATACTCATCTATTCATGCCTTAATTGATATTCTTAAGTTTCTAGTATGTCATATAATTGGTCTTGTCTTGTTACTAACCTTTTCCTTTCAACTATGTCAAGTTAAGATTTGCAAATCCTCATAACATTGCTTTATGTTAGCTCATTTGCTATACCAACTTTGTAATCCTTCATTCACAATTTCATCATTTGATATTGACATTACTTTATCAATGTCTCATACATTCTTTTAACTTTTCACTCTTTCTTTTCTTGGCCTTTTAAGAAAGCTTAATCTCTTGTCTCCTTTATTCCTTAAGATGTGACTTTAATTAACATTATGTTTATCTTAACACTTCACATTATAACTTATCCCATTATAGTCATCTCAAGAACTTTCAATTTCTTTTTTGTTTACATGCCAATATATGGCAATATGGAACTTTTCCATTCATTCACCTAAACATTCTTCAAAACGTTTAAACTCTAATTAAGAAATCCCAACATCAGAGTCAATAGCCATAATTTAGCTTGCAAATTCATTAGCATGCCCCATTATTTCCAATCATTCTTTATTCTTAGTCATAAATCTCCTAAAAGCAAAATATCTTCAACACTACGACGCTAGGCAGTTAGTGCCGCGGCACTGCACTTGCTAGTTTCAACGCTGCGGTGTTAGGGAGCAGTGCTACGACGCTGCAGTTGCTCGATGTGAGGCAACTTCAGCACTGCAGCACTGAAGAATCAATGCTACAGCACCATGGTTGCTTGAAATCCCTTTTGCAAGGAGTTCTTCCACCTTGCTCATCATGTGCACTAGGCCAAGTCAATATTTCCAAACTTATATTACCTTTTTAACACTTATCATCGTTTAATAATTCCCACTTTAGGACATTCTTTCAATATTTTGCAATAAATTCACAATAAATATAACTCTACATATCTAATTATTCACCATTTACAACATTCCACAATTCCTTGATCAACACTTTATGCTCACCTTACTATCAATTCCAAAAATTCATATTTCTTTATTTCCATAATTACTCCTATTAACATATATTGAGGCATTCTCAATCTTATGCCATGCCTATACTCAAGTACCCACCAATTAAGCTAAATCCTTCTGTGGGGTACCCCTTCCATATGATGCATGTCAATCACAAAATGTACTTCATGTACATGCTTACATATTGATAAGCTCCATACATTTCATGATTATGCAACCACAATTTACAAAACTAGCTTTCTATCACAAATACACAATCAGGACAATAATCTCAACATAGCTATTTCACATTTTGTGGTATGCCAAGGTCATCCTTTGGGCAGATTTCACTATTAGTAATCATATACCTCTACCATAACATTTAGCATAAACTTGGTTAAACAATGATCTCCAAATTACTCTTAGGTACGTGCACATCAAATTATACACCACTTAGTGTTAAGATCTTGACTTTTCTCATCAATCTTAACCAATTAAATTTATAAAGTGAACAATTCACTTAATTATTGCATCTCGCCTTTATGGTCATAAGATCAAAGTCTCTTAAACTTAGGATGCAGAAGTTTCCTCTTAGAGTTTATCCAAAAATCAACATTCTTCTAAGTCCCTTACCTGTATAAAAGTCACATTCAAGACTAATCATTTATATAGTAAGTTGCAAATTTGACCAAACAAATTTTTAAATTGATCTTTAAAGCAA
>NW_018397289.1:110658-110744 GCF_002168275.2 Theobroma umbraticum
ATACTCAAACATAGAACTCCATATAGCATTTTGACTAAAATCAACATTTCTAAGTCATTTGACTTCAAGCTACCAAATCCACATCT
>NW_018397289.1:110844-110967 GCF_002168275.2 Theobroma umbraticum
AGTCTCACAGACTCAGTGATCATCAACTCCGTGAGTAGGGCGTAGATGGGAAATATGCTAAAGGTAGAAGATTTGAATATTAAAAATATAAGAATATGTTTAAACAATTTACTTGAAAAGGGA
>NW_018397289.1:110977-111147 GCF_002168275.2 Theobroma umbraticum
TTATATGAAAAATAAGTAAGTTGATGTTAAATAATTATTTAAATCAAATATCAACCCAATTCACTGAAAATTCCTAACACCGAAATCATTTAACAACTTGTCTAAAGAAATTTAATATCGTCACGCATGCTCTCGTAAAATCCAACATTTTACAAAGCTTATGTGCAAAT
>NW_018397289.1:111394-125331 GCF_002168275.2 Theobroma umbraticum
CTCCACCGGATCCCCACAGCCATGGCAATCTCAATGATGTTGGCCGACATCGGAGAAAACAAGCACCCGCAACTGCATATATTAATAGTGGTCTAGCCACAACAATCACAGACCATGGCCCAAGCTAGGTCTAACAGCCCGTCGGTGACCCAAAGATTCTCTAACTAGAGCTCACTTGTGCACAAGGGTCACATTTAACCAAAGTGACAACTGGCCTACTCTCGAATCTCCCAGTTTAATAAAACCATTTTAAAAAACCAAATCGGGTTTTCAAAAGATCATTTCAAATCATTTCCAAAATACCAAGCATGGTAGTGTACTAAAATCCTTTTTTTATTTTGCAATATTTGCAATGCCAAAACCTTTTTGCATGGGGTTTAGATATCAAACCAGCATGGTGAATATGAAATTCAATCATGAATGTGCATCACATAATCAATAAGGCACATTTTGATATAAATTATATTGAAAAGCTTGTTTCCCCGATTTTAAAATCCTTTACGTATGTAACTTATATATATGTATTCAAAACAAATTTCAAATACTTTGGTATTCATAAACTCCTAAAATATCTACCAGCTCATACTATCGATAACTCACACTTAAAATAATTGACACGTTTATCCTTTGTACAATAATATACATTTATATATATAATATAAAAATTTAGAAATCGACAGCCCCTACTCACCTCTCAATAGCAGGATGCTACGTCGCTATTGATTCAAGCACATATTTAGCTAATTTCTACTTGTCGATCTCTTGTTACTTATTGACAAGAGAAGAAAAAGGAAAGAGACAAGATTTGTTACTATAGATTGACTAAGTGAAAAGCTTTCACCTTTCTCCTTTGACTTTTACTTCTTTTTCTTTCCACTTGGCCGGCCAATTAAGGCCAGCTTTTCTTGTTTTTCTCCTTATCCCAATTGGCTTCCGGAACCTTCACTTCTCCATCACTTTACTCATTGTTTTTCTTTCTTTTCAAAAACTACTCTTTCTTCCTTTTTCATTTCTTCAACCCGTGGCTTCTTCAAAGGAAAATCGTGCATCAAGTCTTACCATTTTTCTTTCATGCTCCTTCTTTTCTCCTTCCTTCTCATGAGTTATCTTTCCGTTTTCTTTCCCCATAACCGAACCTAAGGAGAGCTTGGCGGTTTGGCTTAAAAATTCGAAGGTAAGGATGGTATAAATTGTTAGTTTGGTTGAATGCATGCTTTGTAAATTGATTGTAATATGTGATTATGCTTGTGGTAGCAGATGTAATATTAGATGTGAAGAGATTTTGAATCATATTTGGAAAATTCAAACTTAAACCGAGAGATCAGCATGCTAAGTGATTGTATTGCATTGTATGAGTTTGGTTGGTTAAAGTGTATGGATTGTGTAATAAATGCTTGTGAGGGATGTTGATAAAAAATTATTATGAGATTTAGTTAAGGATTGTTGGTTGATATGCTACCATTTATGAGTGTAACTAATGTATTGGGATTGAATGATTGCTAGGGAAATTATAGTAAGTAAAGTTGCCAAGGCGGCGTGCCGGAGCAAGTAACAAGAGATCGGCAAGTAGAAATTAGCTAAATACGTGCTTGAATCAATAGCGACGTAGCGTTCCGCTATTGTGAGGTGAGTAGGGGTGTCGATTTCCAAATTTCCATATTATATATATAAATATATATTATTGTACAAAGGAAAAATGTGTCGATTATTTTAAATGTGAGTTATGGACAGTATGAACTGGTAGATATCCTAGAAGTTTGTAAATGCCAAAGTATTTGAAATTTTTTTGAATAGATGTATATAAGTTATATATGTAAAGGATTTTAAAACCGAGGAAACAAGCTTTTCAATATAATTTGAGTCAAAATGTGCCTTATTGATTGTGTGATGCACATTCATGATTGAATTTCATATTCATCATGCTAGTATGATATCTAAACCCCATGCAAAAAGGTTTTGGCATTGCAAATATTGCAAAAAAAAAAGAGGGATTTTAGTACACTACCATGCTTGGTATTTTGGAAATGATTTGAAATGATTTTTTGAAAACCTTATTTGTTTTTTTAAAATAGTTTTATTAAATCGGGAGATTCGAGAATAGGTCGGTCATCACTTCAGTTAAGTGTGACCCTTGTACACAAGTGAGCTCTAGCTAGAGAATCTTTGGGTCTTCGACGGGCTGTTAGACCTAGTTGAGGCCATGGTCTGTGATTGTTGTGGCTAGACCACTAGTAATACATGTGGTTGCAACTGCCTGATTTCTTCGATGTTGGCCATCATCATTGAGATTGCCATGGCTGTGGGGATCCGATGGAGCGGAGCTCGCGGATGTTATTATGTGGAAGCGGGTCCACGTGCTTTTTATTTCTAAACCTACTCGAGAGTGATATCTCTTTGGGTTTTTCACATACGTAGTTTTCGCATGATGAAAAATAATGGTTTTTCTACCGCTCCCTTACTTATATGATGACATTTGATTTAATTCTTCATGTACGAGGTGATTTATGAATTTGCAGATAAGCTTTGTAAAATGTTGGATTTTATGGGACCATGCGTGATGACAATAAATTACTTTAGACCAGTTGTTAAACGATTTTGATCGTAGGAATCTTTACATGAATTGGGTTGATATTTGATTTAAATGATTATCTAGCATCAATTTACTTATTTTTCATCTAAGGCACAAACCTCCCTTTTCGAGTAAATTGTTTACATATATTCTTATATTTTTAGTATTCAAATCTTCTGCCTTTAGCTTGTTTTCCATCTACGTCCTACTCACGGAGTTGATGATCACTGAGTCTGTGAGACTCACCCCCTTTATTTCCTTTTACAGATAGGTAATTAGTTCAAGTGCATTGTTCAGCACCTCAAGACCGACTGCAATATAAGTAATGGCATCTCTTAGACTTCCACTCTGAGTCGCTCCTCTGCCTAGAGGTCATGTTGTGTCAAATAGTCAGATTTATAATGATCAGTAGTTTATTGAAAATGTATTTGCTAAAACTTAAGGTTATGTAATGATTACTACTTATTATGTTGAAATTGTGTGGAGTTATCAAACATGGTTATTAGTATCTAGATGCCATGTTTTTAATATTGTATTATTTGGTTTAAGTGAACTATGGTGTTAAAATTGTAAGTTGAGTTTAAATTGTCTGAAGGCTTAACTAAGGCTTGTTCAGGATTTGACGGGTTCACTCGTAAGTCTCGGACGTCAGTAACAATCGAGGGAAGAGGTTGTTACAAGCTCTATATATTACTCCTCTAGCTTCTTAGCATTAACAAACATGTATTTGTAAGTTTTCCAGCACTTTATCTAAGCAATTAACTCTTTTCCCCTGCCTCAAATAACAACCGCAAGTGTCTTACACATTTAGACATCAAATCATTAACTTAATGGCTAGCATAAAGCCATCAAAATCTCCAGAATCTTCAAACGTGGAGAGTGAATAGTTGTTGAAATAGTAAAAATTCAATGAGCAAAACCGATCAAATCTTAAACTCAAGCACCAAGGAAGATTACTCTCACCTTGGTTACTGATTTCCAAGCCTTAAATCACCAATTTGGAAGCTCAAAATCCATGGAGAGCAACATGCATTTTGCTAGAATAGAGAAAACATCAAAACTAGCTTCAAAAAAATGAATTTGGTGGAGTAACCAATGTTGCTGGGTGGAAGTTCCAAAGTCAGCCCCCTTCCCTTTTTTTTAACCCATGGTTTCAACCCTTTGTTTTCCTTCCTTTCTTTGTTTAACTCAAGGGCGGATATATATTTCGCTAATTGCTCATCGGTCTTTTAAACTTTTCAATATTTGTAATTTAGTCCTCTAAAACTTTTGATATTTATAATTTGGTCTCATAAGCTTATCCATATTTGCAATTTAATCCCTTAAACTTTTCAATATTTACACTTTAACCCCTTCAACACTTTCCTATTTTCAATTTAATCGTTTAAAATTTTCTTTCCGTTCAATTTAGTCTTTATCCCAAAGTTTGTCTAAGATATACACCATAGCTTGAGGATATTACTTGTTATCCTTGGAAACAAAGAATCACAAACAAGCATATTGAGTCTTAACCTTGGAAGCTACAACTCAAGGATATTGAGTATTATCCTGGATAACTTAAAATCACAATACAAGGATATCAGGTATTATCCTTGGTACCACAAATTCAAGTATTTTACCTATTATCCTTGGTAACTTAACATTATAAACTCAAGGATTTCAAATGCCAAGAACATTTCCAATTTACCTTACATTATTTAAACATCAAATATGCCTTTAAACTCAGCAAAATATATGTAACACCCCGTGATCTAAATCGGTGGTTAATATGGTTGTAAGAACAAGATTAAGACCTATAGAGGTCGATTTAAGAGTTTGGGAGCGGTGGAGGAGGAGTGGAATATTTTAAAATAAAATATTTCATACGTAATAAAATAATAATATTTTATTAAAGTCATCGTAATGGAGTAAAAAGTAGCGATGGAGCTAAACTAAGATAAACTACAATGATTTTGAACCCCAAAAACCAAATGAAAAATTTTGAAATTTAATAATATTTTATTAGTAAAATATCATTAAAATTATATTTTATTAGTAAAATATCATTAAAATTATATTTTATTAGTAAAATATCATTAAAATAATATTGAGATATTCTTATTGTGAGCGGTGGACAAACTCACATAATATAAGTGTTGAACTTAAATGGGAGAGTTGTAATATAATTTTGATAATTTGATGAATAAAATATTATTCTATTGATTTTAGAATATTATTTTAATGAGTAAAATTTTTGTGATATAAGTATTAATAATAAATGTGGGTTTGGAAGAAATAGAGAATTAATTGAGATAATAATGAAATGTGCATGTGGGTTTACTAATACATGCAAAAAGGAGAAAGTTAGTTGGAAACATGTGGGACCCCCACCATGTGAAGTAAAAGGAAGAATAAGACTAAATCTACTTGCATGTAGTGAGATTAGTGCATTAAATGCTGAAATGAGAAAAGAAAAATGTGGGATGCATGTGACTTGAATAAATTAATGAATGACTAAATAAAATATAAGGTAAAGGTGGTGCATGAAATAAGATTAGAGGAATAAGGTGGTGCATGAGATAAATAATAAAGGAAGAAAAGATGGGATAATGAAGGTGGTGGATGGAGAAGTTAACTGAGGATAGATAATGGGCCTATGAACAAAGGAGGAAATTGGTGTATGAAATTTGAATGGGGGATGAATTGGTCTAATGAAAAGTAAGGAAGATATGAAAGGTGATGAAAGGTTGGGAGAAAAGCAACACCTTTGAGAGAAAAATAAAGAATCAATTTGAAAGTAAAAAGAGAAAGGAAGAAACAAAAAGGAAGAAAAGAGAAAGGAGAAAGAAGAAAGAAGAAAAGCTAGAGGAAGGTTCAATTTTAGAGGAATTGGAGGAAAACCAAGAGATTTTCCTCCCACACGCGATTGTTGGAGCTTAAAGAAGATATTAGTGGTTCAGCTTAGTGATTCCAAGGTAAGGAAGGTAAAAGTTGTGATTTTGTTTAAATGCATGCTTTGTAAACTGATTGTGATGTGAGATTGTGCTTGTGGTAGCAAGGATCTTCAGGTAATCAAAGAACTAGGTGCATGCATGTGGGATGATCTTAAAAGTATGGTGATTTAAAGCAAGACAAATAATGGGTAAGTGTTTTTAATCTTGATATCAGTCATGGAAAAGAAAAATAAGATATGTGTTGATTATTTATGCTTGTGGCAGAAATGGTGACCGAGAGTGTGAGAAGATTGTGAGCTATAAGTGGAATTCAAGATAAAAACCAAAAGGCAAGCATGTAATGTGAGCACATTATGTTATTATATTAGACTTGGTTGGTTGAAAGTTTATAGATTGCATGTTAAATTGTCATGAACAATAAGGATGAAAAACATGAAGCTAGATTAAAGACGCATTAATTGAGGTGCTACCTATATATGTGTGTACAATTAAGTATATTGAATTTAATTTGTTGTTAGGAAGTGTGTACATGAGGAAGGTTTGCTGTGGTGATGTACCTGAGGAGATAATTGGTGATCGGCAAGAAGAATTAGCTGGAAATGCACCCGAATAGATAGCGATGTAGCGTGCCACTATTGTCAGGTGAGTAAGTGATGTCTATTTTAAAAGTTCCATAAACTATATAATGATATACACATAATAAATGTTGCTTGTTTTCTTTAAATGAAATTGTGGAAATCATGAGTTGGTAAAATGCTAGGCACTTGTGAATGCTACGTTTTTAGAAACATTTTGGTAGATATATAAACTATATATATGTAAAAGGTTTTAGAAATGGGGAAACAAGCTTTTTATCATGATTTGTGTCAAAACGTGCCTTACTTGTTTTTGTGATGTGCATTCATGAATATGCTTCATCTTCACCATGTTTGATTTAATATTTAAACCTCATGCAAAGGTTTTATAACATGAATTCTTACAAATGGATTTATTACATCATTGCGATTGGTACTTGGAAATAGCTCTAAAATAAGCTTTTGAGAACCTAACTTGTTTTGAAATGGTTTTGTCAAACCAGAAGATTCGAGAGTAGGCCGAATGTCACAGCGAGATAGTGTGACCCTTGTGCACAAGAGAGCTCTAGCTAGAGAACCTTTGCCATCACGGGCTATTAGACATGGCTAAGCCACGGTCTGTGATTCATATACATGGCAAGGTCACGGGATGATATATCTGGCTAGGCCACAAGTTGATATATGTGGTTGCAACCACATGATTTCTCTAATGTCGGCCAACATTGTTGAGACTACCATGGCTGTGGGAATCTGGTGGAAAGGGGGCCTCCCAGATGTTATTATGTGGAAGCTGGTCCACGAGTTGACTAGTATGATTACCTACTAGAGAGTGACATCTCTTTGGGGTTGTTCTGTAGCTCTTTTATTTATACTATGATTTTGTGTTTAATACCTCAATGATGAGTTGGTTTACAAGCTTGTGTATAAGCTTTCATAATGCTTGATTTCATGGGAGCGTGTGTGCTTATGATAGTCTAATTTTAAGTAAAAGACATTGAATGATTTCGACGGTAGAAATCTTACACTTGCACTGGCTTTAATATATTACTTAAAATGATTATTTGGCATCACAATTCTTGAGTTTATATGTAAGGCACCAACGTTCCATTTAAGTTTAAATTGTTTATATATATATATATTCTTATGTTTTAACATTCAAACTTTATGTCCTTGGCCTGTTTCCCATCTACACCTTACTTACGGAGTCGATGATCACTGAGTCTATGAAACTCACCCCCATTATCTTCCTTTGCAGATAAGTGATTAGCTCAAGTGTATTACCCAGCATATTTAGACTTGTTATGACATAGGTAATGGCATCTCTTAGATTTGCACTCTAAGTCACTCTGCTGCATAAGGGTGGTGTTGTGTAAAACAATTTGACTTATAAAAGTTATTAGTTTTATCGGATTTTATCGCTAAAAACCTTAAGGTTGTGTAATGAATACTAAGTGTGACGTTGAAATTATTTTGAAGTTTACTAGAGTTGGATGTTGTTATCTATTTTCCACATCTTAATTATGGTTTTTATTCAGTTCAAGTCGAACATTATACTAAAATCCAAGTCGATTTATATACGCATTAAAATGTTTGATTAGGTTAATGGAATCTCAACTAAGGCTTGTTCGGGATTTGGTGAGTTCACTTGCAAGTCTTGGACGACGGTAATGATTGGGAAAAGGGTCGTTACAATACATCTCATGTTCTAATGACTAGCAACATACTTTACATTATTTTTATCATGCATATGCATACATATTTACATATTCACATATGGTCATTTAATTTCAAACATTTTGCATTAAACATTCTTGTGCTTTACAAGTTCTTGTCATATGGATTTTCATGCCTTCAAAAGCCTTTTTCTTGCTTTAAGTGGTTTTTTAACTTTGTAAATGATTTTAAGTTGAACCTTATTTTCATTTTTGGTTAACACATATAATAATTTGATGTTTGCATCGAGAAACATGAAGTGAAAGTCATCCATTGATAAGAAAAGTCCATGTATAATCACCTATGCCTTTGAAAGCCTGGTTACTAACCTTAAATGGTTTTATAATCTTATAAATGATTTTAAACTGAATTTGTTTTCATGTTTTTGTTAAAATAGATCATAATTTGTTGTTTGCATTTGAAAATGTGAAGCGAAAGGCATCAATTGACAAGAAACCTCCATTTATAGTCACTCATACCTTCGAAAGCCTATAGACTCACTTTAAATGGTTTTATAATGTTATAAATGAGTTTCAATTGAATGTTTTTTAGTTTTGGTTAAAACAAATCATAATTTGTTATTTGCATCAACAAACGTGAAGCAACAGCTATCCATTGAAAAGAAAAGTCCATCTATAGTCACTGATGCCTTTGAAAACCTAGTTACTCACTTTAAATTGTTTTATAATTTTATAAGCGATTTTAAATTAAATTATTTTTCATTTTAGGTTCAAAGAGCTCATAATTTGTTGTTTGCTTCAAGAAACATAAAGCGAAAGCCATCCATTGACAAGAAAAGTCCATTTATATTCATTTCTACTTATGACAGCCTAGTTACTCACTTTAAACAGTTTTATAATCTTACAAATGATTTTAAATTAATTGTTTTTCATTTTTGGCTAGAAAAGATCATAATTTGATGTTTGCATTGGAAAATGTGAAGCAAAAGTCATCCATAGACAAAAAAAGGTCTATTTACAGTCATGCATGTCTTCAAAATCTTAAAGAGTTTAGATTGATTTTTTTTCACTTTTGTTTAAAACATATCGTAATTTGATGTTTGCATCGAGAAACATGAAATAAAAACCATCCACTAACAAGAATAGTCCATTTATAGTCACTCATACCTTCAAAAGCCTAGTTACTCACTTTCAGCGGTTTTATACCTTTACAAATGATTTTTGATTGGATTTTTATTTTTTTCTGATTAAAACATAATATAATTTGATGTTTACATCGGAAAACATAAAGTGAAAGCCATCTATTAACAAGAAAAGTCTATTTATAGTCACCAATAGCTTCAAAAGCCTACTTGCTCGCATTAAATAGTTTTATAATCTTATAAATGATTTGTTTTTATTTTTTGTTAAAACATATTCTAAGTTATTATTTACATCATGAAACATGAAGCAAAAGTCATGCATTGACAAGAAAAGTCCATTTATAGTCACTTAAGCCTTCGAAAGCTTTGTTACTCGTTTTAAGTGGTTTTATAACTTTATAGATGATTTTAAATTAAATTTTTTTTATTTATGGTTAAAACAAATCATACTTCAATGTTTGCATTGAGAACCTAAAGTGAACGCCATCCATTGACAAAAAAAGCCTCTTTATAGTCACTCATACCTTTGGAAGCCTAGTTACTTGCTTTAAGCGAATTTATATCTTTATAAATGATTTTAAGTTGAAATTTTTTCATTTTTGGTTAAACAGAAAATAATTTGATGCTTGCATCAGAAAACGTGAAGCAAGAGCCATCCATTGACAAAAAAACCAGTTTTATAATCATTCATGCATTTGAAAGTCGAGTTACACACTTTAAGTGGTTTTATAATCTAATAAATGATTTTAATTGAATTTTTTTTCATTCTTGGTGAAACCAGATCATAATTTGATGCTTACATTGGGAAGGGAAGCAAAGCTATCCATTGACGAGAAAAGTCCTTTTATTATCACTCATGCCTTCGAAAGCCTTATTACTTACTTTAAGTGATTTTATAATTTTATAAATAATTTTGAATTGAAGTTTTTTTCATTTTTAGTTAAGACATATCATAATTTGATGTTTGCATTGGAAAACGTGAAATGAAAGCTATTTATTGACAAGAAAAATCTATTTATAGTCATTAATGTCTTAGAAAGCCTAGTTGCTTTCTTTAAATGCTTTTATAATCTTATAAATTGTTTTAAATTAGATTTTTTTTTCATTTTTTTCTAAGAAAGATCATATATTGTTATTTGCATTAGGACACTTGAAGCAAAAACCATCAATTAACAACAAAAGTTCATTTATAGCTACTCATATCTTTGAAAGCCATGTCACTTGCTTTAAGAGGTTTTATAACTTTATAAATGATTTTAAATAGAATTTGTTATCATTTTTAGTTAAAACATATCGTAATTTCATGTTTTCATTGAGAAACATGAAACGAAAGGCATCCATTGACAAGAAAAGTCTATTTATAGTAACTCATGCCTTTAAAAGCCTTGTTATTCACTTTAAGCGAATTTATAACTTTATAAATGATTTCAAGTTGATTTTTTGGTCATTGTTGGTTAAAACAAATAATAATTTCATGTTTTCATCAAGAAACATAAAGCGAAAGCCATCCATTGATAAGAAAAGTCTATTTGTACTCACTCATGCTTTAGAAAGCCTAATTATTCGCTTTAAATGGTTTTATAATCTTGTAAATGATTTTAAATTGATTTTTTTTTATATTTTAGTTAAAATAGTTCATAATTGTTTGTTTACATCTGAAAACGTAAAGTGAAGCCATCCATTAACAAGAAAAATCCATTTAGAGTTGCTCATGCCTACAAAAACCTAATGACTCGCTTTAAACGATTTTATAATGTTATAAATGAATTTCAATTGAATTTTTTTTATTTTTGTTAAAACAGATCACAATTTGTTGTTTTCATCAGGAAACATGAAGCAAAAGTCAACCATTGATAAAAAAAGTCTATTTATAGTCATTCATGCCTTCGAAAACTTAGTTACTAGCTTTAAATTATTTTATAATCTTATAAATAACTTTTAAATTGAATTTTTTTTTCATTTTAGGTTGAAACAAATCATAATTTGTTATTTTCATTGGAAAATGTGAAGCTAAAGCCATCTATTGACAAGAAAAGTCCATTTATAGTCATTTCTGATTTTGAAAGCTTAGTTACTTGCTTTTAATGGTTTTATAAACTTATAAATGATTTTACATTGAATTTTTTTATATTTGGTTAGAACAGATCAGAATTTGATATGTGCATTAAAAAACGTGAAGCGAAAGCCATCCATTTACAAGAAAAGTCCAATTATAGTCAAGCATCCCTTAAAAATCCTAGTTACTCGCTCTAAATAGTTTTATAACCCTGTAAATGAATTTAATTTTTCTTTTCTTATAATTGGGGGAAAGGGGATTCGAACCCTGCTTTTTAGACAATGAGATAATGTACCAACCAATGAGCTAAATGCTTTGGTGTTGTCCACGATTTTAAATTTAATATTTATTCAATTTTGGTTAAAACAGATTTTAATTGATGTTTGCATCAAGAAACATGAAGTAAAAGCCATCCATTGGCAAGAAAAGTCCATTTATAGTCACTCATGCCTTCAAAAGCCTAGTAACTCACTTTTAATAGTTTTATAATGTTATAAATGAGTTTAACTTGAATTTTTTTAATTTTGGTTAAAATAGATCATAATTTGTTGTTAGCACTAGGAAATGTGAAGTGACAGCCATCCATTGACAAGAAAAGTCCATTTATAGTCACTTTTGCCTATAAAAGCCTAGTAGTTGCTTTAACTGATTTTATAATCATGGAAATAATTTTAAATTGAATTTTTTTTCATTTTGGTTAGAACATATCATAATTTGATGTTTGCATCGAAAACCGTGATGCGAAGCCATCCACTAACTAGAAAAGTCCATTTATAGCTATTCATCATTTCAAAATCTTGGTTACTCACTTTAAATAGTTTTGTAATCTTATAAATAAGTTTAGATTGAATTTTTTTTTTCATTTTTGGCTAAAACAGATTGTAATTTATTGTTTGCAATGGAAAATGTGAAGCAAAAGCCATCCACAAGCAAGAAAAGTCCATTTATAGTCACTCATGCCTTTGAAAGCCTAGTTAGTCGCTTTAAGTAGTTTTATAACTTTATAAATGATTTTTAATTGAATTTTTATTTATTTCTAGTTAAAATAAATCATAATTTGATTTTTGCATCAAGAAACGTGAAATGAAAGCAATCCATTGATAAGAAAAGTCCATTTATAATCACTAATTTCTTCAATAGTGTACTTGATCACATTAAATGTTTTTATAATCTTATAAATGATTTTTTAATATTTGATTAAAATAGATCATAAATTGTTTGTATCGTGTAATGTGAAGAAAGTCATCCGTTGACAAGAAATGTCCATTTATAGTCACTCATGCCTTCGAAAGTCGTGTTGCTCACTTTGAGTGGTTTTATAAGTTTATAGATGATTTTAAATTAATTTTTTTTTCATTTTTGGTTAAAATAGATCACAATTTGATGTTTGCATTAGGAAACGCAAAACGAAAGTCATCATTGACAAGAAAAGGCCATTTATAGTCACTCTCGCCTTTAAAATATTTGTTATTGGCTTTAAGCGGTTTAATAAATTTATATATAATTTTAAAATGAATTTTTATTCATTTTCAGTTAAAACATATCATAATTTGATGTTTGCACCGAGAAACAAGAAGTGAATGCCATCAATTGACAAGAAAAGTCCATTTATTGTCACTTATGCCCTTAAAGCCTAGTTGCTCGCTTTAAATGATTTTATAACTTTATAAATAATTTTAAATTGAAATTTTCTTATTTTTCATTAAAATAAATCATAGTTTGTTGTTTTCATTGAGGAACGTGAAGTGAAAACCACCCATTGACAAGAAAAGTTCATTTATAGTCATTCATGCCTTCGAACGCCTTATTGCTCGCTTTTAGTGGTTTTATAACTTTAGAAATGATTTTAAATTGAATTTTTTTTTTCATTTTTGATTAAAATAGATCGTAATTTGATGTTTGCATCTAGAAACATGAAACAAAAGCCATCGATTGATAAGAAAAGCCCATTTATAATCACTCATGCCTTTAAAAGCCACCTTACTGGCTTTAAGTTGTTTTATAACTTTATAAACGATTTTAAGTTGAATTTTTCTCATTTTTAGTTAAAACAGATCATAAATTGTTGTTTGTATCAGGAAACATAAAGAGAAAGCCATTTATTGTCAAGAAAAGTCCATCCATATTCATTTAAGCCCCTAAAAGCTTTATTACTTGCTCTATGTGGTTTTATAACTTTACAAATCATTTTAAGTTAATTTTTTTTCATTTTGGTTAAAACATATCATAATTTGATGTTTGCATTAGGAATCATGCAACAAAAGCTATCCATTGAGAAGAAAAGTCCATTTGTAATCACTCATGCCTTAGAAAACTTAGTTACTCACTTTAAATAGTTTAATAATCTTATAAATGACTTTAAAATGATTTTTTTTATTCTTGGTTAAAGCAAATATATTTTATTGCTTGCATTAGAAACATGAAGCAAAAGCCATCCATTGACAATAAAAGTCTATTTATAAACACTCATGCCTTCGAAAGCTCAATTACTCACTTTAAATGGTTTTATAATCTTATAAATAGGTTTAAAATTGAATATTTCTCAATTTTGGTTAAAAAGATTATAATTTGGTATTTTCATTGGAAAACGTGAAGCGAAAGCCAACCGTTAACAAGAAAAGTCTATTTATAGTCACTCATTGTAACAACCCATACTTTGGTAGGTTTTTTAAGTACGTAGTTTTCGCATGGTGAAAAATAATGATTTTTTTTCTGCCACTCCCTTACTTATACAATGACATTTGATTTAATTCTTCATGTATGAGGTGATTTATGAATTTGCACATAAGCTTTGTAAAATGTTGGATTTTATGGGAGCATACGTGATGACATTAAATTACTTTAAACCAGTGTTATATGATTTCGATGGTAGAAATCTTTACATGAGCTGGGTTGATATTCGATTTAAATGATTATTTAGCATCAACTCACTTATTTTTCATATAAGGCACAAACCTCCCTTTTTGAGTAAATTGTTTACATATATTCT
>NW_018397289.1:125618-125920 GCF_002168275.2 Theobroma umbraticum
AGTGCATTGTTCAGCACTTTGAGACTGACTGCAATCTAGGTTATGACATCTCTTAGACTTCCATTTCGAGTCGCTCTACTGCCTAGAAGTCAGGTTGTGTCAAATAGTCAGGCTTATAGTGACTAATAGTTTATTGGAAATGTATTTGCTAAAACTTAAGGTTATGTAATGATTACTACATATTATGTTGAAATTGTATAGAATTATCAAACCTGGTTATTAGTATCTAGATGCCACGTTGTAAATATTGTAATTATTTAGTTTAAATGAATTATGGTGTTAAAATTGTAAGTTGAGTTTAA
>NW_018397289.1:126140-128232 GCF_002168275.2 Theobroma umbraticum
TTTACCAAAGAATTCTCAAGTCTTTACATGCATAGTTTTCTATCCTTTACTTTGTTCAAAACATTACATTCACATAATATCAAAACTCATAACTAGTTTAAGCATTCTCCCTATGCAAGATAGCACAATCAATTTATGTTGCATGCTTTCCTTTAGAATGGCTTGGATCTTTTATGCACTTCAATATTCCTCCAAAGCCCTTTTCTTTATACCTTAATTTTTACGATTTCACAATGGTTTGGTGACATGCATGCAACTATTCTCCTTCAAACCTTGTAGATCTTTGTTGCCACAAACATTTTTCCACAATTTCCAAATCATTTCCTTAGGAAATCTATAACTAAAATCAAAGTTATACTTACCACAACTTGGTTGAACCCGTGGATCATCCATTTTCTTTTCCTTTTGATCCAAAGCTTTTTCTTTCATATTTCTTGACCACTGTGAGAACTAACTCATATCTTTTCAAACAAGATGGATTTCTAAGAGCAATGAAGCTTGATAATAGGAAAATGGTAAGAAATAAGCTCACGAGTACTAAGAGAAATGGTGTAGCCAAGCACTTTTCCTTAACTATTTCTCTTCTCTTGGCTGGAAGCCTCACAAAGCTATTTTGTCTTCATTTCTCTTCTAAATGGGGCGGATCTCATGAACCAAACACACTTTGTTTGCTTTCTTTTTGATATGGGTGGACACAACAAGAAATAGGCTTGAAATGGCCTTGTAAAAGTTCCCATTTTCTCATACATGGGTGGATTGCCCAAAGTCACTTCCTTTTTCTCTTTTACTTTTTTTTATCATGTCATGCCATGAAAATTCACTTTACCGATAGCCTTCATGCATTTTTCCACTCTTGAATCCTATATAGCCTCCATCAAAACCAATAGGATTTCATGCAACTAAATTGTTCTTTCTTTTTCTTTTATGTGGATAGATAACACAAGGCAAAAAGCCTTGAAATCATACTTTTTCACTTGTATAGGCAGATTCTCCCAAGTTCCTCCATCAATCAAATTTCTTTATTTTATTTTCTTTCCATCAAATGTTTATGATTATGCCTTTTTCTTTTCAAGTCACATAACCAATCTTACTTTGTTTACCATGGGCTGCCTTTGCCAAGCCATGGGTTTCTTTCAATTAAATACTCTTTGTTCTTTTTCTCTTTGTTTTCTTTCACATAGTGGGGGTCACATGTAACACCTCGTACCCTCATTTAGAAGTTGATAAGACTCTATTGATGAGAAAAAGGTTATTTGACGTAAGTCTAAGTGTCAGATAACGGTAATAGGTAAAAATAATATTTTTAAATAAAATAATATTTTAAGAATAAAATATCATTAAAATATTAATATTTTATTTATTAATGAGATAGTTTTAAAAGAAAGGGTAGTAATGACTAATCTAAGTGGGGGGAGGGGCGAGGACGGGTGGGGCGGGGGCGCAGGTGGAAAGCAGACAAAAGCAAGAATTTGGAAGAAAAATGAAGTTAGAGGGACCCACATGTCTTTATTAAATAGAGCACAAGCGGGTAAAGTATATATTTAAATATTATGGTGACACGCTGATGGGGTGCAAATCTTATATTATATTTGTAAACATGTCAAGGAAGGAAAATAGAAGAAAATTGAAATTTAAGGAATGATGGGGGAACTTAATAAAAAGGATGAGAACTTCGGAGGGTTAAATGGTAAATTACTATAGCTTGGTCAAAGCTCCCAAAGAAAGCTTTGAGTCTTCTTTTCTCTCTCCATGCCGGCCATCCCATGTTAATTGTTGAAAATTGTGCAAATTAAAAAAAAAAAGAAATGAAAAATGGATGAGGTAAATATGGTGCATGGAATAAAGTAGTCAAGAAAAAACAAAAACGGAAATGCATGTGGCAGTGGAAGGATTTCAAAGGTTTTTGCTTTGTAATTTTTCTACACAAAGTAAAAGAAAGAAAAGTCAAAAAGCCATTAAGTTTTCGGCAAATTGCCTATGCAAAGAAAGTGAAAAGAAAAAAAGAGAAAATAATGAAAGTGAAAGAATAGTCAAGGAAGGTGGTGGGTGGAGGATACAAAAGCTTTTGACTTGCATTTTGAACCACATGTAT
>NW_018397289.1:128242-144405 GCF_002168275.2 Theobroma umbraticum
AAATTACCAAAGGAATCAAGCTTGGACAAGCCGTCCATAAGGAAAGCAAAGCAAGAAAAACTTGAGTGGTGGAGCAATTGAGAGAATTCACCCACACCAAGGACCAGTAAAGTATCTTGCCTTGAGAAAAAAATCCCGCACCTTTGGAAGAACAAGAGAAGTGTTGGTTGGGAGTAAAGTGAAAAAGGGAAGAAAGGAAGGAAGGACAGAAGGAAGAAGAAGGAGGAAGCTAAGAAAGGTTTGACCAAGTAGAGCTATTGAGAAAAGGGTAAGATAATTGTGACTTAATTTTTGAATTTGTATACCAAATGATTGGGGGGCTAGAAAGAATGATTATAAGGTTGTGAGATTTGTTGTGTGAGGATGTAATATTGAAAGAAATAAAAGATAAGAATTATGCATGCAAAGATTTAAGAATTCTTTGGTAAAACTTACTACCATGTATGATTATATAAGCATGGATTTACTATGAAATTTGGGTAAGAAAGTTGTTGGTTAAATTGCTGCCATGTATACATGCAATTAAGTGAATTGGGTTTGGATGGTTGCTAGGAAGCGTATAAGTAGAGTAAGTGCACTAGGGTGGCATGTCGGATGAGATAGCCGGTGATCGACACGTAGTATTAGTTATTTACATACCCGAATTAATAGCGATGTAGTGTCCCGCTATGATGAGGTGAGTAGGGGGTATCTATTTTAAAAATTCTCATAACTATGTAAATATATATATAACTATGTGTTGATTTATTTTAACGAAAAATTGTGGAAAGCATAAGTTGATAGAAATGTTAGGAAATTGTGGATGTTATGACTTTGAAAATGGCTTTGAATATATATAAGCTATATATATATATATATACAAATAAGGGTTCTTGAAATTGGGAAACAAGTTTTTCTTTATGATTTATGTCCAGTATGTGCCTTATAGTTTGTGTAATATGCATTCATGATTGAAACACATATCCACCATACTAAATGATCTTTCAATCTCATGTAAAAAGTTTATATTTTAAAGTCTTATAAGGGATTTTATCATGTACTACGTGAACATTTTGGAAATGATTTTGAAATGAAATTTTGGAGACCCTACTATATTTTAAAATGGTTTTATTAAACTGGGAGATTCGAGAGTAAGCCGGTTGTCACTCCAGTTAAATGTGACCTTTGTGCACAAGTGAGCTCTAGCTAGAGAACCTTTGGGTCGTCGACAGGCTGTTAGACATGGCTAGTCTAGGGTCTGTGATTTTACGTGGCTAGGCCATAAGTTGTGATACGCGGTTGCAACCGTCAGATTTCTCCGATGTCGGCCAACATCGTTGAGACTGCCATGGCATGTGAGGATTCGGTAGAGCGAAGCTCCCGGATGTTATTACGTGAAAGCGGGTCCATATGCTTTTTACTTCTACACCTACTCGAGAGTGATATCGCTTTGGGTTTTTCACGTAAGTAATTTTTGCATGCTGAAAAATAATAGTTTTTTTGTTGCTTCCTTACTTATATGATGAAATTTGATTTAATTCCTCACGTACGAGGTGAATTATGAATTTGCACATAAGCTTTGTAAAATGTTGGATTTTACGAGAGTATGCATGATGACATTAAATTACTTTAAACTAGATGTTAAGTGATTTTGATGGTAGGAATCTTTCCATGACTTGGGTTGATGTTTGATTTAAATGATTATTTAGCATAAACTTGCTTAACTACATATAAGGCACAAACCTTCCTTTTCGAGTAAATTGTTTACATATATTATTGTATTTTTAATATTCAAATCTTTTATCTTTAGCTTGTTTCCCATTTACGCCCTACTCATGGAGTTGATGATCACTGAGTCTGTGAGACTCACCCCTTTTATTTTCTTTTGCAGATAAGTAATCAATTCTAGTCCATTGTTCAGCACCTTGAGGCTGACTACAACCTAGGTAATGGCATCTCTAGACTTCCACTCCGAGTCGCTGCACTGCCTAGAGGTCGGGTTGTGTCAAATAGTCAAGCTTATAATGATTAATAGTTTATTGGAAATGTATTTGCTAAAACTTAAGGTTATGTAATGATTACTACATATTATGTTGAAATTGTATGGAATTATCAAACCTGGTTATTAGTATCTAGATGCCACATTTTAAATATTGTGATTATTTGGTTTAAATGAATTATGGTGTTAAAATTGTAAGTTGAGTTTAAATTGCTTGTAGGTTTAACTAAGGTTTATTTAGGATTTGGCGGGTTCACTCGCAAGTCTCGGATGTCGGTAGCGATCAAGGGAAGAGGTCGTTACACCACATGTCCTCCACTAAGTTTTATCCTTTTTCCATGCAATCATTTGCATGTAATAGTAACTTCACACATAAATTCTATCAAGCTAAGAAATCTCACTTGTATTTCATTTTACTTGCATTTCATCTTGAATTTCATCTTGCTTTCTAAAACAAAAATATATACATAAAATATTCTTTTAACTTAAAATGATGAAATTATACATGGATCCTCTAACTTTTTTCTTATTTACTATTTGACCCTTCAAACTTTTCATCCTTCGTAAATGGATCCTTTAACTTTTGATAATTAGAACTTTACCCCTTAAGTTTTCATATTTGTAATTCCACCCTTTAACATCTTATTCTTTTTAATTAGGTCCTCCATCATCCCTTTAATTTCAATTCTGTTGTAACACCCCATGCCTCCAACTAGGCAAGGTTGACCCAATAAAGACAAAGGAATAACTTCTAACTCCCAAACTCGACCTATTGAGTTAGCATCGTAGGGTCGTTTCAAAGGAGGAAAAATGAGAGTATTTGCTATGGGACCGTAAGATGTGCCTGCTTCTAATGATGTGGTGATAGGTACTCTTTTAATTTATGGTTTTGAAGCATTGGTATTATTTGATTCTTGAGCTACCCATTCTTTTGTTTCCTCAATTTTGTGTTAAAATTGAATAGACCTTGTGAAATAATGGTAGATCCATTAATAGTGACCACTCCTTTTGAAGAGATTTGTATAGCAGAAGTCGTCTATAAGTTTTGTGTAGTTCAAATTAACCACCGGGAGACATTGGTGGATTCGGTGTTTTTAATGACATTGGGATTTGATGCAATATTAGGAATAGATTGGTGGTACGATTGTTATGCCAATGTCAATTGCCATTACAAATACGTAGAATTTAAGTTTCATGGAGAAAGTTTCCTTTATCATCTATGGACATCTAAGCCTGTGTAATAAAGGAATATTAGCGGGAGTCACAAGAGTGAAAACAGAATAGAATTATTTAGTGTGCATAGTAGCCATGGAAGATGTGTTAATGGAGGAAAAGGTTCTAGATATTAAAATGCTGCTAATAGTTAACAAATTTGAAAATGTGTTTTCAGAGTGATTGCTAGGGCTGCCCCCAGAAAAGGAAGTTAAGTTTTGCATTAATTTGATTATTGGCTTGAAACCAATATTCGAAGTTCCCTACAAGATGGCACCAGCAGAGATACGAGTGTTGCGAGAGCAATTGCAAGAGTTAGGGGAAGAGGTATTTATTCATCCAAGTATTTCACCTTGGGGAGCTCTAATATTATTTGTAAAGGAAAAAAATGAAAGTTTGAGGTTATGTGTGGATTATTGAAAATTGAATAGTGTGGCAATTAAGAATAAATACCCACTTCCCAGGATCGATGATTTATTCTATCAATTGCGAGAAACGTGATGTTTTTCAGAAATTGATTTACGCTTCAGGTATCATCAGTTAAGAATTTGGGAAGAGGATACACCAAAGACTACATTCTGTGCGAGGTACGGGAATTTTGAGGTTTTGGTGATATCTTTTAGTTTAACTAATGTTCCCGCCACTTTTATGGATCTAATGAATAGAGTGTTTCGGGCCTATTTGGATAGATTTGTGGTGGTGTTTTTTGATGATATCTTGGTGTATTCTCGAAGTCTTGAGGAACATGCAAACATTTATGAATGGTGTTGCAAACACTTCGAGAACATGAATTGCATGCAATGTTCTTTAAGTGCTCTTTTTGGTTTGAGAATGTTAGTTTTCTTGGACATGTGATATCGAAAGATTGGATTAGTGTGGATCTGCAAAAGGTTGCATCAATTCAAACTTGGCTAAGACCGAGTATGGTGATCGAGGTTCAAAGTTTTTTCAGATTGGCCGAGTATTACAGTGGATTTGTGTAAGATTTCTTGAAAATCGTAACACCATTGACGAAGTTAACACGAAAGGGAGCTAAGTTTGAATGGATTGATGAATGTGAAGTTAGTTTTTTAAGACTAAAAGAGTGTTTGATTTCGGCACCAATCTTAAGTTTATCGAATGGTCTAGGAGGTTATGTTCTGTATTGTGATGCATCAAGAGTTGGATTAAGATGTGTGTTAATGCAAAATAGTAGAGTTATCGGCTACACCTCAAGGCAGCTCAAAAGGCATAAACAAAATTGTCCTACACATGACTTCAAGATAGCAGTGATAATTTTTGCATTAAAGATTTGGCATCATTATCTACACAGAGAAAGCTTCAAAATATATACTATTCACAAGAGTTTAAAGTATATATTTCAACAATGAGATCTTAATTTAAGGCAACGTCGATGGATGGAATTGCTTAAAGACTATGATTGTACCATCCAATATCACCTTGGTAAGGTGAACGTCGTTGCTGATGCCTTGAGTCGAAAGTCCATGGGAAGTTTGGCACATTTAACAATCGAATGACAAAGCATAGTGCATGAATGGCAAAGCCTAGGTAGTATGGGGGTCAATATCGATATTGGTGGGCCTAGTGCCCTTATTGCTCATTCTTGAGTACAACCAATGATCTTGGATCAAATTCATAATGCTCAAGATCAAGATGAATTCGTAATGAAAATCTTAGGATCTGAAGAACGAGATCAAAAATTGGTCTATGGAGATAATAGATTATTGAAGTATGAATCTCGAATGTATATACTAGATCAAGATAACTTAAGAGAAGAAATTTTAGAGGAAGCTCACATTATTGCCTACACGGTATATCTAGGAGCCATTAAGATGTATCACGATTTGAAGATGGTTTATTGGTGGCCAGGCATGAAGAAAGATGTAGCCGAATATGTAGCTAAGTGCTTAACTTGTCGACAAGTTAAGGCTAAACATGGGAAACCCCCAAGTTTGCTACATCGTTTGCCAATTCCCAGATGGAAATTGGAACATGTAGCTATGAATTTCATGACTGGATTGCCCCATGTTAGAGGGGATTATGATTCGATTTGGGTAATAGTAGATCAGTTAACTAAATCCCACACTTATATAATCATACATGGTAGCAATTTTTACCAAAGAATTCTTAAATCTTTGCATGCATAATTCTTATCTTTTATTTCCTTCAATATTACATCCTCACACAAAAAATCTCACAACTTTATAATCATTCTTTCTAGCCCCCCAATCATTTGGTATACAAATTCAAAAATTAAGTCACAATTATCTTACACTTTTTCAATAGTTTTACTTGGTCGAACCTTTCTTAGCTTCCCCCTTCTTCTTCCTTCCATCCTTCCTTCCTTTCCTCCTTTTTTCACTTTGCTCCCAACCGACACTTCTCTTGTTCTTCCAAAGGTGCAGGATTTGTTTCTCAAGGCAAGATACTTTGCCGTTCCTTGGTGTGGGTGAATTCTCCCAACTACCCCACCACTCAAATTGTTTTGCTTTTCTTTCGTTATGGGCGGCTTGTCCTAGCTTGATTACTTTAGAAATTTTATTTATTCTTTACATGTGGCTAAAATTATAAGTCAAAAGCCTTTGTATTCTCCACCTACCACCTTCATTGACTATTCTTTCAGTTTCATTATTTTCTCTTCTTTTCACTTCACTTTCTTTGCATGGGTGGATTGTCTAAGACTTAATGGCTTTTTGACTTTTCTTCCTTGTACTTTGTGTAGAAATATTACAAAGCAAAAGCTTTTGAAATCTTTCCACCACCACTTGCATTTCCATTTTTGTTTTTCTTGACTACTTTATTCCATGCACTATATTTACTTCATTCATTTTTTATTTTTTTATAAATTTGCATAATTTTCAACAATCTCACATGGGATGGCCGGCCATGGAGAGAAAAAAGAAGAGTCAAAGCTTTCTTTGGGAGCTTTGACCAAGCTAAATGGTAAAATTACCATTTAACCCTCTGAAGTTCTCATCCTTTTTATTAAGTCCCCCAATCATTTCCTAAATTCTAATTTTCTTCTATTTTCCTTCCTTGACATGTGTACAAATATAATATAAGGTTTGCACCACATCAACGTGTCACCATAATATTTAAATATATATTTACCCATGTGTGCTCTATTTAATAAGGACACGCGAGTCCCTCTAACCTCATTTGTTTCTTCTAAATTCTTCTTTTCTTCTTCTCCCCCACTTAGATTAGTCATATAACCTCTCTCTTTTAACTATTCTCTCTAATAAATAAAATATTAATAATTTAATAATATTTTATTCTTCAAATATTAGTTTTTTTCAAAATATTCTTTTTACCTATCACCGTTCTCTAACACTTACACTTATGTCAAATAACTCTTCTTCTCATCGATAGAGTCTTATTAACTTTTAAACGAGAGTACGGGGTGTTACAGTTATAGCATGAATTGAACCATTTGGTTAATTGTTATTTCTTGAATAAGAAAGGGGAAAAAGAATAGGGTATAAAAGCATCAAGATACGTGGGATAGAATAAATTGCAAAGTTGCTAAGTATTTTTGATTTAATTGCTACTAGGAAATTGACAAGCAAAGGATAGTTGCCATGCATGTAAATCAAGAAGGATAATGGTTAAACGACAAGTGATATTGATCGATTAAGATAGCAAAGAGTTTAAATTTACGAAGTAATATCCTGCCAAGAAAGGTGAGTAGGGGATGTCTATTTCAAAAATTCCATACTATATAATGTTATATGTATATTAACTTGTCCATGATTTATTCAATGTCATTGTGGAAAGCATGAGTTTCTAGAAAATGACAGGTGGTTTAAATACTTATTCGTGAAAAGATTTATGCACTATTATTGTGAAAACCATAAGCTAGTAGAAATGATAGGTGATTGTGAATGCCATGATTTTTGAATTAGCTTTATATAAAATATATAAGCTATATATGTAAAGGGTTTTAGAAATCAAGGAACAAGCTCTTTACCATGATTTATGTTAAAACATTCCTTGTTTTTGTGATGTGCATTCATGAATAAACTATATGTTCACCATGCTTTGATTTAATAGTTAAACCTCATGCAAAGGTTTTACATCATGAATTCTTACAAATGGATTATATAACATCACAGTGATTCGTATTTTGGAAATGGATTTAAAATAAGCATTTGAAAACCCAATTTAGTTATAAATGGTTCTGTCAAACAAAGAGATTCGAGAGTAGGTCGAATGTCACATTGAAATTGTCTGCCCTTTGTGCACAAGTGAGCTTTAGCTAGAGAACCTTTGGGGTCACCAACGGGCTATTAGATGTGGCTAGGCCACGATCTATGATATGTACGTGGCAAGTCCATAGGTTGATATACGTGGTTACCCCACGAGTTGATATACGTGGTTGCGACCACATGATTTCTCCAACGTTGACCACCATCATCGAGACTACTATGGCTATGGGAATCTAGTAGAAAGGGTCTTCTTGGATGCTATTACATGGAAGAAGGTCCACGGGTTGATTATTTATGATTACCTACTTGAGAGTGATATCTCTTTGGAGTTTTCATATAAGTATTCTTGCGCATGGTGAGAAATACCCATTTTTTTGCAACTCGCCTATTTATACAATGGTTTTGTGTTTAATACCTCAAGTTCGTTTATATGCTTGTGTATAAGCCTCAACATTGCTTTATTTTATGGGAGTGTGCATGGTTTTATGTTAATCTAATTTTGAGTAAAGGACATCAAATGATTTCAACGATATAAATATTTTAATTGTACCTGTTTTAATATATTACCTGAAGTGGTTACTTTGAATCACAATGCTTTGGTATATATGTAAGACACAAAAGTTCCATTTGATTTTGAATGGGTTATATATTCATATGCTTTTAATATTCCAATTTTTTATCCCTGGCTTGTTTTCCATCTATGCCCTACTCACTGAGTCTATGAAACTCATCCCAATATTCTCATTTTGCAGAGAAGTGATTAGCTATCGTGTTTTTCATTGGCATATTTTGGTCCACTATGGTGTAGGTAAAGGCATCTCTTAGTACCTTATTTCGAGTCACTTCGTTGCTAGAGGTCCTTATGCTATCAAGAGATTTTAGGAACTTGCCATTTATTGTAAAATGTAAACATATATTTATATGATGAAGAAACATAATGTATTGAGAGAATATTTGCCATTAAATGAAATTGTGATGGTTATGAGATTTCCAAGAGATGTGTTATGGTTTGTGAAATGGATAATTATGGAGGCTTACTCGGGACTTTGTCAACTTGCTCGTGAGACTCAAGTACTGGTAATGCTCTGGAAAAAAGGTCGTTACACTCAGAACTTCAAAAGGCTTGTTACTTACTTTAAGTGGTTATATAACATTATAAATATTTTAAGTTGATTTGTTTTTCATTTTTGGTTAAAACATATAATAATTTGATGTTTCCATTAGGAAACTTGAAGTAAAAACCATCCATTGAAAAGAAAATTTCATTTATAATTACTCATGCTTTCGAAAGCCTAGTTACTCACTTTAAATTATTTTATAGTATAAATAATTTTAATTATAATTTTTTTCATTTTTGGTCAAAACAAATCATAATTTGTTGTTTGCATCGGGAAACGTTAAGTAAAAGCTATCTATTAGCAAGAAAACTCCATTTATAGTCACCCAAGCCTTTGAAAGTATTGTTACTCACTTTAAGTGATTTTATACCTTTACAATGGATTTAAACATAATGTTTTTTTCATTTTTGTTAAACGATATCATAATTTGATGCTTGCATTGAGAATTGTGCAACGAAAGCTATCCATTGGCAAAAAAAGTCTATTTATATTCACTCATGCCTTCGAAAGCATTATTACTCACTTTAAGTAATTTATACCTTTATAAATGATTTTAAATTGAATTTTTTTCATTTTGGTTAAAACATATCATAATTTGATGTTTGCATCGGGAATCATGCAATGAAAGCTATCCATTAACAAGAAAAGTTCATTTGTAATCACTTATACATTAGAAAGACTAGTTACTTACTTTAAATGTTTTAATAATCTTATAAATGATTTTATAATGAAGTGAAAGCCATCCATTAACCAGAAAAGTTATAGTCACTCATGCCTTCGAAAGCATTGTTACCCACTTTAAGTAATTTTATACATTTATAAATGATTTTAAATTTAATTTAATTTTTCATTTTTAATTAAAACATATCATAATTTGATGTTTGCATTGGGAAACTTGAAGCAAAGGCTATGCTTTGACAAGAAAAGTCCACTTGTAGTCAACCATACCTTTAACAAGCTTGTTATTCGCTTTAAGTGGTTTTCTAAATTTATAAATGATTTTAAATTCAATTGATTTTCATATTTAGTTAAAACAAATCATAATTTGATGCTTGCAAGAGGAAACATGAAGCGAAAGCTATCTATTGGCAAGAAAGTCCACTTTTAGTCACTCATGCTTTTGAAAGCGTAGTTACTCACTTTAAATGGTTTTATTATCTTATAAATGATTTTAAGTTAAATTTTATTTTCATTTTTCATTAAATCAGATCATAGACTATTGTTTTCATTGAGAAACGTGAAATACAAGCCATCCATTAACAAGAAAAGTCCATCTATAGTCACTAATGCCTTTCAAAGCATTATTACTCACTTTAAGTGGTTTTATAACTTTATAAATGATTTTAGATTGATTTTTTTTATTTTTGGTTAAAATAGATCATAATTGTTTTGTATCAAGAAACATGAAGTAAAAGCCATGCATTGATAGGAAAAATCAATTTATAGTGACTTATGTCTCTAAAAGCCTAGTTACTCATTTTAAATGGTTTTATAATCTTACAAATGAGTTTCAATTTAATTTTGTTTTTCATTTTTAGTTAAAACATATCTTAATTTGATGTTTGCATGAAAAATATGAAGCAAAAGACGTTTATTGACAAGAAATATCCATTTATAGTCGCTCATGTCTTCGAAAGCCTAATTACTTGCTTCAAATGATTTTGTATTCTGATAACTAATTTTAAATCAATTTTTTTTAATTTCTGGTTAGCATTGGTCATAATTGGGTGTTTGCATTAGGAAATATGAAGCAAAAGAAATCCATTGATAAGATAAGTCCATTTATAGTCACTTTTGCCTTCGAAATCCTAGTTACTTGCACTAAATGATTTTATAATCTAATAAATGATTTGAGATGAATTTTTTTTTTATTTCTGATTAGAATAGATTGTAATTGGATGTTTACACTGAGAAACATAAAGTGAAAGTCATCCATTAACAAGAAAAGCCCATTTATACTCATTAATGCATTAGAAAGCCTAGTTGCTCGCTTTAAATAGTTTATAATCTTATAAATCATTTTAAATCAAAATTGTTTTCATTTTTAGTTAAAACAATTCATAATTGGATGTTTGCATTGGTAACTATGAAGCAAAAGCCATTCATTGATAAGAAAAGTCCATTTATAATCACTCTTGACTTCAAAAGTTTAGTTACTCACTTTAATTAGTTTTATAATCTTCTAAATGATTTAAAATCAAAATTATTTTTATTTCTAATTAAAACAATTCATTATTGGATGTTTTCATCAAGAAACATAAAGTGAAAGCCATCCATGGATAAGAAAAGTCCATCTATAGTCACTCATACCTCCAAAAGCATTGTTATTCACTTTAAATCATTTTAAAATCTCATAAATGATTTTAAAATGAACTTTTTTTCATTTTAGGTTCAACCAGATCATAATTTATTGTTTACATTAGGAAACATTAGGCAAAAGCCATCCATTGAAAAGAAAAGTCCATTTATAGTGACTTATGCCTCCAAAAATCTATGCACTTACTTTCAATGGTTTTATAATCTTAAAAATGAGTTTCAATTGAATTTTTTTCCCACTTTTGTTTAAAACAGATCCTAGTTTGAAGTTTACATTGAAAAATACGAAACGAAAGCCATCCATTGACAAGAAAAGTCCATTTATAGTCACCCATGCCTTCGAAAGTCTAATTACATTCTTTAAATGGTTTTTTAATCTAATAAATGATTTCAAATCAAAATATTTTTATTTCTAATTAGAACATATCATAATTGCATGTTTGCATCAAGAAACATGAAACAAAAGCTATCCATTGACAATAAAAGTCTATTTATAGTCACTCGTACTTTCGAAAACCTAGTTGCTCGCTTTAAAAGGTCTTATAGTCTTATAAATAAATTTAAATTGAATTTTTTTCATATTTGTTAAAACAGATCATAATTTGATGTTTGCACTAGGAAATGAGAAGCAAAAAGCTATCAAAACTCTATATATAGTCACTTATGCCTTCAAAAGACTAGTTACTCATTTTAAATAGTTTATAATCTTATAAATAATTTTAAATCAAAATTATTTTTATTTTTTGTTAGAACAGATCATAATTAGATGTTTTTATTAAGAAACATGAAGTAAAAGCCATCCATTGACAAGAAAAGTACATTTATAGTCACTAATACCTTCGAAAGTCTAGTTACTCACTTTAACTAGTTTTAAAATCTTATAAATAATTTTAAATCGAAATTGTTTTCATTTCTAGTTAAAACATATCATAATTGCATTTTGCATTAAGAAACGTGAAATGAAAGCTATATGTTGACAAGAAAAGTCCTTTTATAGTCACTCATGCCTCCAGAAGCATTGTTACTCGCTATAAATCATTTCAAAATCTCATAAATGATTTTAAAATGTATTTTTTTTCATTTTATGTTCAAATATATCATAATTTATTGTTTGCACCGAGAAATGTAAAGCAAAAGCCATCCATTAGGAAGAAAAGTCCATTTATAGTCACTTATACCTTCAATAAGCTTGTTACCCTCTTTAAGTAGTTTTTTAACCTTATAAATGATTTTAAATTGAGTTAATTTTCATTTTTGGTTAAAACAGATCATAATATGATGTTCACATTTAGAAACATGAAGTAAAAGCTATCCATTGACAAGAAAGTCTACTTATAGTCACACATTTTTTATTTTATAATCTTATAACTAATTTTAAATTGATTTATTTTTCTCAATTTTGGTTAAAACAGATCAAAATTTATTGTTTGCATCGAGAAACATGAAGCACAAGCCGTCTATTGATAAGAAAAGTCCATCTATAGTCACTAATGCCTTTGAAAGCATTGTTAGTCTCGTTAAGTGATTTTACAACATTATAAATGATTTTAAATTTAATTTTTTTCATTTTTGGTTAAAACATATCATAATTTATTGTTTGCATCAAGAAACATGAAGCAAAAAGCATCCATTGACAATAAAAGTCCATTTATAGTGACTTATGCTTCTGAAAGCCTAGTTACTCGCTTTAAATGGTTTTATAATTTTAAAAATAAGTTCCAATTGAACTTTTTTTTTTAGTTTTGGTTAAAACAGATCCTAATTTGATGTTTTCATTGGAATGTGAAGCAAAAACCATCTATTGACAAGAAAAATCCATTTATAGTCACTCATGTCTTTGAAAGCGTAGTTACTAGCTTTAAATAATTTTATTATCTAATAAATGATTTTAAATCAAAAGTTTTTTTATTCCTAGTTAGACCATATCATAATCGGATGTTAACATCAGGAAACATAAAGTGAAAGGCGTCCATCTACAACAAAACTCTATCTATAGTCACTCATGCCTCCAAAAGCGTTGTTACTTGCATTAAATTGTTTTAAAATATCATAAATGATTTAAATTGAATTTGTTTTTCATTTGAGGTTCAGGCAGTCATAATTTGTTGTTTTTATTGGAAAACTAAAAGCAAAAGCCATTCATTGATAAGAAAAGTCTACTTATAGTCACTTATACATTCGATAGGCTTTTTGCTTGCTTAAGTGCTTTTATAACTTTATAAATTATTTTTAATTACATTTTTTTCATTTTTTAATTGAAACAGATCATAATTTGTTGTTTGCATTAGGAAATGTGTAGCAAAAGCCGTCCATTAACAAAAAAGTCAATTTATAGTTACTTATGCCTCTGAAAGCCTAGTTACTTGCTTTAAATTGTTTTATAATCTTCTAAATGAGTTTCAATTGAATTTTGTTTTCTATTTTTAGTTAAAACAGATCCTAATTTGATGTTTGCATTGAGAAATATGAAACAAAAGCCATCCATTGACAAGAAAAATCCATTTATAGTCACTCATGCTTTTGAAAGCATATTTTCTTATTTTAAATGATTTTATAATCTGATAAATAATTTTAAATTAATTTTTTTCATTTTTGGTTAGAACAGGTCATAATTGGATGTTTGCATTAGGAAATGTGAAGCGAAAGCCATCCATTGATAAAAAAAGTCTATTTATAGTCACTCTTGCTTTCGAAACCATAGTTACTCATTTTAAATAGTTTTATAATCTAATAAATGATTTTAAATAAAAAATTATTTTATTTATGGTCAAAATAGATCTTAAAGTGAAAGCCTAGTGACTTGCTTTAAATTATTTTATAATCTTCTAAATGAGTTTCAATTGAATTTTTTTTCTATTTTTGGTTAAAACAGATCCTAATTTGATGTTTGCCTTGAGAAACATAAAGTGAAAGCCATCCATTGACAAGAAAAATCCACCTATAGTCACTCATGCCTTCGAAAGTCTAGTTGCTCGCTTTAAATGGTTTTATAATCTTATAAATGAGTTTAATTGAATTTTTTTCATTTTTGGTTAAAAAAGATCATAATTTGATGTTTGCATCAGGAAACGTGAAACGAAAGCCATTCATTAACAAGAAAAATCTATTTATCATCACTTATACCTTTGAAAGCCTAATAACTTACTTTAAATCGTTTTATACTCTTATAAATGATTTTAAATCAATTTTTTTTCATTTTTGTTAAAATAGATTATAATTGGACATTTGAATTTGAAAACGTCAAGCAAAAGTCATCCATTAACAAGAATAGCCTAGTTATAGTCACTCATGCCTTTAAAAACCTTGTTAGTTGTTTTAAATGGTTTTATAACTTAGTAAATGATTTTAAATTGATTTTTTTCATTTTCGGTTAAAACTTGTCATAATTTGATGTTTACATTGGGAAACAAGAAGCAAAAGCCATCCGTTGATAGAAATGTCCATTTATAGCGAGTTATACCTCCGGAAGCCTAGTTACTTGCTTTAAATGGTTTACAATCTTAATAATGAGTTTCAATTGAATTGTTTTTTATTTTTGGTTAAAACAAATCCTAAATTGATGTCTCTATTAGGACATACAAAGCGAAAGTTATCCATTGACAAGAAAAGTCCATTTAGAGTCACTCATGCATTCGGAAGCCTATTTACTTACTTTAAATGGTTTTCTAATCTAATAAATTGTAACAGCCCGTATCCTTAAATAGGAGCCAACACAATCTCATCGACAAGACGGAGGGTTGATGGGTGTAAATCTAAGTGTGAAAGAGCAGTGATAAGTGAAAGGAATATTTTGAAATAAAATATTTCGTATGTGAGAAAGTGACAATTAAATAATAATATTTTATGGATAATGAATTATCAAAATCAAAAGAGTGATTCGAAAGTGAACCAAGATAAAGTGAGATATTTTGGATCTCGACGAGACAAGTTAAAAATTGATGGAATAAAATAATATTTTATTAATAAAGTAATATTAAAATATTAATATTTTATCAGTGGTTGAAATTGGTCGTGAAGAAAAAGTATCTGACTAATCTAAGTGGGGGATAAGAAGTAAGAATGAATTTTTTTAAAAAATGACATAAGCAAGGCCCACGTGCCTTTATTAAATAGGGGATGAGCGGGTAAGCAGATATTTAAATATTATGGTGATATTTTGGTGAAGTGTAAGATTGATATTTTATTTGTACACATATAAGGGAAGATAGATAAAAGGAAATTGGTGTTTAAAGGAAACAATTGAAGGACCAAATTGCAAGAATAGAAAGTTTGGTGGAACAAAGGGTAAATAAGGAAAAAGTTGAGGACTTTTGTGCAATTACCATATTTGCAGCTAACTGGACATTAGCTAACTAAAGGAAGTTAGATTATGTAAGACAATAAAATGTGCATGTAAAATTCACTATTACATGCAAGTGAGGGCATGCAAAAAGGAGGAAGTTAGTGGGGAACATGTATGGCCCCCATCATGTGAAGTAAAAAGGTATGATAGGCTTAAACTTGTTTACATGCAAAAGGATTGGTGCATTAAGTGGCCTAATGAGAAAAGGGAGACATAGATACAAGTGTCATGAATATTTTGAAGAATGACTTAATAAATTTATTAAATAAAGTTGGTGTATGAAAGGTGATTGGAGGAATAAGGTGGTGGATGAGTTAAATAATAAAGAAGAATAAATGAGAAAGTCTGGTGAGGGTAGATATTGGACCAATAGATAAGGGAAGAAATTGGTGTATGAAACACCATTGGATGACAAGGTGGTCAAATGAAATAAAAGGAAGGAGGATGCATGAATTTTGATTGGCTTATGAGAGTGGCCAAATGAAACAAAGGCAAAACTTATGCATGAAATGTGATTGGCCTAATGGGTGGCTATATATAATGTTAAGTTCCAAGAGTCAAAGAGAAAAGTGAGAAGAATTTTAGACAAACTTGAGGGGCCGGTTATAAGAGAGGAAAAGAGAGAAAAAGGAATTGAAAAGATCCCACCCGAAAGGAAGAAATAAAGAGGAGACAAAGAGAGAAAGAAAGAAAAAGGATTAGGTTGCACTAGATCAAGAGAAAACCGTGAGCTTTCCTCCATTTTTGTAGCCTTGTGCCATTCTAGCAACCAAGAAATCGCCACCAGTTAAGAGAGATGCCAGGAGTGTGCAAGGAAGTGTAGAGCACAGTTTTGTGATTGAAGCAAGGAAAGGTAATGATTTTGATTTTTAGTTTGAATACATTCCTTGACACAATAGGGTTATGACCTAAGGGAGATGTCTTGTGGCAGCAAACTTCAGCTTGATTGGAGGAAGTTTGGTGACATGCAAGCCATTCAAAGTCATGGA
>NW_018397289.1:144415-144910 GCF_002168275.2 Theobroma umbraticum
ATGCTAAGTGAAAGGAAAGTGGTAAGCTTTATACTATGTTTTTAAACTTTTGATTAGTTAAGTATTGTGAGAAAATGATGTGTGAATGTTGGCAGCTTAGTGGGTGGAACTTTGGAAGAACATTGAGGTTGCACACAAGGTCTAAATCATCACAAGGTAAGGCATGCAATGTGAAATGATGGTAAGACCCTTTGAGTATAATTAGGAAACAATTATGCTAGTTGAGGGTTAAAAATGCAATGACTGGAAATGGTGGATATGTGTTGCTATAAAAAGTTTAAAAATATTGAAAACGTTGATATATGATAAATGGCAATCGATATCATGTTTAGTATGGTATATTGAAATGTGAATATGGCTGTTGAAAGAAATCCAACATTCATGAGCTACTTAGAAGTAATGAGTTTGCTTGGAAGGTTATTTGGGACGATAGAGAAAAATAATGTAAATGGTGTGGATTAGGAATAAAGCAATGAAAGTGGATTGATAATGATG
>NW_018397289.1:144920-145509 GCF_002168275.2 Theobroma umbraticum
CTTGCAAAAAAATTGAGTAATTGGGAATGGTTGTTGCTACCATGCATATATAGTTAATGTTGTGAAAATATATGATGGAATTGAATGAAAGTTGCTTAGGAAAGGTAAAATAAGCACTTAATACTATAATCAAGTAGCCGGTATACGTAATGTAAATAATTACACAAGTAAGAGATATAATCCCATTAGTAAAAGTATGTCGAAAAGTATATGAATGTGTAAGAATTGAGTGGAAAAGAAAGATATCCTAGCATAATGTGAGCTATAAAATGAAGATGAAAATATGGTTGAGAAAGGAAAATGAGAATGACCAAAACTATGTGCATTAAGTTTGGTTTGTTGCTGGGAAGTGTGCAAACGGAAAAAGACTGCGGTAGTGAATAACCAAAGGAGGAACTATAACTAGATTAATGGCGAAGTAATATCCCGTCATTGTGAGGTGAGTAAGGGGTGCCTAGTTTAAAATCTCCGCACTATATAAATTGATTGATTTATGTTATTAAACGCTGACGGTTTTCTTATGTGGATGTGGATAGCATGAGCTGTTAACCTCGACAGGTAATTTTAAAATGGATTTACAATGATTTGT
>NW_018397289.1:145519-145727 GCF_002168275.2 Theobroma umbraticum
TATGGAAAGCATGAGCTGGTAGAAACCATAGGAAGTTTATCAATGCAAGTGTTTTCAAAGTGATTTGAATATACCTATAGATAAGCAATACACGTAAAGAGTTTTAGAAACCAAGAAACAAGCCTTTCACAATGTTTGCATCAAAATCTGTGCCTTGTGTTCTTTTGTGTGATATGCATAGCTAATGCATTTGTTAAACGATTTTGAA
>NW_018397289.1:145876-146027 GCF_002168275.2 Theobroma umbraticum
GCCTTTTAATGTGAAAGGTTAATTGGAAAAGTTGCTGAACTTTGTTTTTAAATGATTGAAAGCAAAAATCTTGGACAACCTTTGAATTGGTTTCTACAATGGTTTTGGACAAACCGAGAGCGTCCAGAGTAGGCCAACTGTCACTTCGGTT